>NC_092776.1:44877169-45177169 GCF_047496795.1 Chiloscyllium punctatum | reverse complement strand
CATTCTCAACAGCGTCTGACCCAAGAGTGTTGCAGGATCTATTTAAATCTCACTGACAGTGAGAGCCTTTGTCCTCGGATAGTGAAGGCTAACATGAGGGGGCATTGCTTTAAATTAAGGGATGATAGATTTAGGACAGATATCAGGGGTAGTTTCTTTACTCAGTAGTAGAGGCATGGAATGGCCTGCCTGCAACAGTACGAGATGTAAATGGAATGGGCATTAGACACATATAATAATGGAATGATGTAGGTTAGGTGGGCATCAGATTCATTTCACAGTTCGGCACAACATCGAGGGCCAAAGGGCCTGTACTGTGCTGCAATATTCTTTTCTATGTTCTATGAAATATTTCCCTTCCGTAAAGCCCATGGTGTGTGGGTGGAAATTAAAAGAACAATTGGGAACGTGACCCTGCTTTGCCTAGATACATCCAGCCCCAGTCCCGATCTTCCTGGCTCCACTGGAACATGATTTTACTCCTGGAAAATAAATTACAAAAACGTGGACAAAAGTAAAATATTTCAGAGGCTGGAAATCCAACAATAAAACAAAATTAGCACTTGTTTATATCACACCTTGAATGTAAGAGCATTACTAAGTGCCTTATTGTAGCATTGTACATCACCAAGCCAATGGGAAATGTTAAACCAGATGCTTAGTCTGATGATTACAAAATGTCTTCAAAGAAGAAAGTGAGGATGAGGTGTGGAGAGGTGAGGGGAGTGAAGTCTGAAGATTAGAGCCCTATCCAACTGAAAGCACAGCCAGCAATAGTGATGCGGTAAAACTTGGAAAAGTAGAAGCTGACAACTGCAGATATCTCAAAGGGACTTTGGACTTTATTCGATCACAAAGATAAAGGGAGATGGGGCCATACAGATCTAAAAATAGAGGTGCCAATTTTGTAACAAAGCAGTAGCTTGGCCAACAACTAATGTCAGTCAATGAGGATGGGTAAGAGGGGAAAGGGGTTATGTGTTGGAAGACCTCAGATTTATGAAGGAAAGTCTACAGGAACCAACAGGAGCACTATGGAATAGTCAAAACTAGAGGAACAAAGGACGAGGGCTTAAGCAGTAGATGAGCTGAGGTAGGATGAAGTCGAAGGATGTTACAGAGAGGGCTACATGTGGTCTTAGTGATGCCATGAATGAAGTTGGCAGCACCTCGTTGGGTCAAATGTGGCATCAAGGTTACAAATGGGCTGGCTTAATCTCAGAAAGCTGCCGGACAGAGATGCTGTCTGATGCACTGAGCATTTCTGGTATGTCGACTTTCATGGGATGTTGCAGAGGCATTAATGCATCTTGAAGCTTGACCAAGGTGTCAAAGGGATCTTTTAACAGGCCCCATCACTGAGAAGCCCATTTTCTTCTACATGCACATAGATCTATCCCTCAGTATGTTCTCCAGCAGCTTCCCTACCGCTGACATCAGGCTCACCAGTCTATAATTAACTGGATTATCCTTGCCACCCTTCTTAAACAAGGGGACAAGATTAGCAATTCTCCAGTTTTCCAGGACCTCACCTGTATTCTAGGATGCTACAAAGATATCAGTTAAGGCCCAAGCTATTTCCTCTCTTGGTTCCATCAGTAACCTGGGACAGATCCTATCCAGACCAGGGGACTTGTCCGCCTTTTAGAATACCCAACGTTTCCTCCCTCCTTATGTCAACTTGACCTGGAGTAATCAAACATCTATCCCTAACCTCAACATCCGTAATGTACGTATTCATTGGTTTATTGGTTGTTAAGACTAAGAATGCACTTCACCGATTCATAACAACACCTGAGCTGAATGGTCATGGGTCACCCCATTGCAATTGTGTGTGCTTTAAGCCAGGTGCAGAGTTAACTCTGTTCTGCAGAATTAAAGACGGGATACCACTTCTCATGCTTGTGGGAAGTGAGGAAATGGCAGGCATGAGCAAACTAATGAAAAATGTTGCTTGTGAGGGTGGAAACAGGGAAATTATCTCCATCATTTTCAAAGCATTTGCATGTTTACTGTGCCCATCCTGCAGCCTAAGCCACCCCCCCCCCCCCCCCTTTCCACCCCCAGAAACTGTAAGGTCAGAAAGACTGGGTATCACCTTCTCGACATGTTACTTCTCGTCTTTAACAAGCAAACCCTATTATCTTTGCTCCACACCCAAGAACAATGCATGGGAATGGGAAAGTACACAATTCAGAATTCAGTAGGATCTGGCAATACTGTTGCAGCTGTTCCATCAAGAGAGATGATTCATTTAGAAGCCCTGATCTGTATTATGTGGGAAATGCGATCACAGAACAAGAGGAGACAGTTGGAAGGCCTATAAACATTGCCTGATTTTTCGGCACTGTAATCCAGTTATGCTGCTGTCACCCTGCTAACCCTGCTTTTCCCGAAATTGGAGATTTGAACAGCTCCAGGATCCATACTTGAAATGCTGCCGACAAAAAAAATGAAAAAACAAAAGTATTTGCAGGGAACAAGAAAAGGCAAGATGCACATCTTTTTTCAGCACATGAAAACCTATTGAAGCAACGTACAGGGACACAGAGGAAAAAGGAAAATTCAACAGAACCACGTTTACGAAGCATTCTTGGTGTGCCCACTTCAACTGGATGAGCAGGAAGTTGTGATGATTTGTTATTTGCAATATCTGATCCTGGCATTGGTCCTAATTTCCAGTGGTATTCAACAGAAGTCATGCCCAGATTGGCTGGCTACATATCTCTACTTTGGCTGCAGGCCAGCCTGTGCCTCTACATTCAGTCTGCAAGTACAGCCCCAAGCTTCTCGTCATCTGTCACTTTATTCCTGCACCTTGCTTTGATGTCGACCTCTCTGCCTCAGTCTCCTGAAGCTTTTCACTAAGCCCATATGCAAGCTTGAGGAACAATAATTCATCATTCAACTAGGCACTTTCCCTCTTGTCTCAATGTTATGTTTGAATATTTTGGACCATAACCTCTTCCTGACTTTGCTTTCTTTATCCTTGCGGGATTTTGTTTTTATTGTCTTACTTTTTCTCTGATTGTGGGGCGAATAGGTGCGTGCAACAGGGCAGGTTTTACAATTGGGGGAAGGGTAAATACAATGCTACAAGACAGGATCTGAGGAGCATAAATTGGGAGCATAGGCTGTAAGGGAAGGATGTCGTTGAAATGACAGATTCAAGGAACAGATACGTGTCCTCGATATGTATGTACCTGTCAGGCAGGAAAGAGATGGTCGTGTGAGGGAACCTTGGTTGACGAGGGAGGTTGAATGTCTTGTAAGGAGGAAGAAGGTTGAGGAAACAAGGTTCAGGCAGAGCGTTGGAGGGATACAGGATAGCCAGGAGGGAGCTGAAGAAAGGGATTAGGAGAGCTAAGAGAGGGCATGAAAAATCTTTGGTGGATAGGATCAAGGATAATCCCAAGGCCTTTTATGCATATTTGAGAAACATGAGAATGACAAGAACGAGGATAGGTCCGATCAAGGACAGTAGTGGGAGAATGTGTATTGAGTTGGAAGAGATAGGAGAGGTCTTGAATGAGTACTTTTCTTCAGTATTTACAAATGAGGGGGACCGTATTGTTGAAGAGGAGAGTATGAAACAGACTGGTAAGCTAGAGGAGATACTTGTTAGGAAGGAAGATGTGTTGGGCATTTTGAAAAACTTGAGGATAGACAAGTCCCCTGGGCCTGATGGGATATAAACTAAGATTATGTGGGAAGCAAGAGAGGAAATTGCAGAACCGTTGGCAGTGATCTTTTCGTCTTCACTGTCAATGGGGGTGGTGCCAGGGGACTGGAGAGTGGCGAATGTTGTGCACCTGTTCAAAAAAGGGAATAGGGATAACCCTGGGAATTACAGGCCAGTTAATCTTACTTCGGTGGTAGGCAAAGTAATGGAAAGGGTACTGAGGGATAGGATTTATGAGTATCTGGAAAGACACTGCTTGATTAGGGACAGCCAGCACGGATTTGTAAGGGGTAGGTCTTGCCTTACAAGTCTTATTGAGTTCTTTGAGGAGGTGACCAAGCATGTGGATGAGGGTAGAGCAGTGGATGTAGTGTACATGGATTTTAGTAAGGCATTTGATAAGGTTCCCCATGGTAGGCTTATGCGGAAAGTCAGGAGGCATGGGATAGTGGGAAGTTTGGCCAGTTGGATAGAGAACTGGCTAACCGGTCGAAGTCAGAGAGTGTTGGTAGATAGTAAATATTCAATTACAAGTGGAGTTCTGCAGGGATCAGTTCTGGGTCCTCTGCTGTTTGTAATTTTGATTAATGACTTGGAAGAGGGAGTCGAAGGGTGGGTCAATAAATTTGCAGACGATACGAAGATTGGTGGAGTTGTGGATAGTGAGAAGGGCTGTTGTCGGCTGCAAAGGGACTTAGATATGATGCAGAGCTGGGCTGAGGAGTGGCAGATGGAGTTCAACCCTGTCAAGTGTGAGGATATGCATTTTGGAAGGACAAATAAGAATGCGGAATACAGGGTTAACGGTAGGGTTCTTAGTAAGGTGGAGGAGCAGAGGGATCTTGGGGTCTATGTTCATAGATCTTTGAAAGTTGCCACTCGGGTGGATAGAGCTTGTAAGAAGGCCTATGGTGTATTAGCGTTCATTAGCAGAGGGATTGAATTTAAGAGTCGTGAGGTGATGTTGCAGCTGTACAGGACCTTGGTAAGGCCACATTTGGAGTACTGTGTGCAGTTCTGGCCGCCTCATTTTAGGAAAGATGTGGAAGCTTTGGAGAGGGTGCAGAGGAGATTTACCAGGATGTTGCCTGGAATGGAGAATAGGTCGTACGAGGATAGGTTGAGAGTGCTAGGCCTTATCTCATTGGAACAGCGAAGGATGAGGGGTGACTTGATAGAGGTTTATAAGATGATCAGGGGAAGAGATAGAGTAGACAGAGACTTTTTCCCCGGGTGCAACAGAGTGTTACAAGGAGACATAAATTTAAGGTGAAGAGTGGAAGGTATAGGGGAGATGTCAGGGGTAAGTTCTTTACCCAGAGAGTGGTGGGGGCATGGAATGCACTGCCTGTGGGAGTGGCAGAGTCAGAATCATTGGTGACCTTTAAGCGGCAATTGGATAGGTACATGGATAGGTGCTTAAGCTAGGACAAATGTTCGGCACAACATAGTGGGTCGAAGGGCCTGTTCTGTGCTGTATTGTTCTATTGAATATGTTTATCAGCCTGTCATTCACACCACCTCTAGACACATCCTTTGTTCTATCCCTGTCCCGTTTGACCTTGCAACACCAATTCATCTGTTATTTGGAGATCACAAGGGTAGGAAAGTCAGCTTGTGAGCTACTGAAGTAAAATACTGCAGCTGCTGGAAATCTGGAAATAAAGCAGGAAATGCTGGAGAAACTCAGTAGATCTGGCAGAATCTGCAGACAGAGAAATAGAACAAAGAACAAGGAAGAAGTTAGCATTTCAAGTCTGGTATGACTCTTCTTCAGAACGAGTTACTGACTTTGGCACGATGCAAAACTGCAATTGCCACCAGGCCAGTTAGATGCAGAGATTAAGGCAGCAGCTTGCTTCTGATATGTTGGCTGTTGCGCCAGCATATGGTGGGCCTGCACTTGTAAATAATATGTATGTAAAACTTTTTAAGTTCTGCTCACCCCTCAAAATAAAGTCAACAACACAAGTACATCTCATTACAGCTGGTTCACATTTGTTTAAAGGGTGCCATGCATCAGTCAGATTTGTGCCAGTGTCTGAATTTGCCTTTTTGCCAAGGGGCGAGTTTATGGGATATTGGAATAGTTAATTAGTGATAGGTACTTTATCTATTATTCCCTTAAGAACAAAGAAAATTACAGCACAGGAACAGGCCCTTTGGCCTGCGCTGATCCAGATCCTCTATCTAAATCTGCAGCCTATATTCCAAGGATCTGTATCCCGCTGCTCCCTGCCCATTCATGTATTTGTCTTGATACATCATAAATTACGCTATCGTGCCCGCCTCTACCACCTCCGTACCTCCGCTGGCAATGCGTTCTAGGCACCCATCACCCTCTGCGTAAAGAACGTTCCACACGTACCTCCCAGAAACGTTTCCCCTCTCATCTTGAACTCGTGAACTCTTGTAATTTAGCCCCCTACTCTGGGAAAAAGCTTCTTGCTATCTATCCTGTCTATACCTCTCATGATTTTGTAGATCTCAATCAGGTCCCTTATCAACCTTTGTCTTTCTAATGAAAATAATCCTAATTTACTCAACCTCTCTTCATAGCTAACACCCTCCATACCAGGCAACATCCTGGTGAACCTCCTCTGCACCCTCTCCAAAGCATCCAACATCCTTTTGGTAATGTGTCAACCAGAACTGTACACAGTATTCCATACGTGGCCGAACCAAAGTCCTACACAATTATAACATGACCTGCCAACTCTTGTACTCAATACCCTGTCTGACGAAGTAAAGCATGCCATATGCCTTCTTGACCACACTGACGAACATGCTTTGCCACCTTCAGGGCACAATGGACCTGAACACCCTCATCTGTCCGCATACCAATTTTCCCCAGGGCTTTTCCATTTACCATATAGTTTGCCTAGAATTGGTTCTTCCAAAATGCATCACCTCACATATGCCCGGATTGAATTCCATCTGCCATTTCTCCACCCAACTCTCCAATCTATGTTCTGCTGCATTCTCTGACAATCCCCTCCACCATCTATTACTCCATCAATCTTGGTGTCATCTGCAAACTTACTAATCAGACCATCTATACCTTCCTTCAGATCATTTATGTACATCACAAACAACAGTGGTCCCAACATGGATCCCTGTGGAACACCACTGGTCACAGGTCTCCATTTTAAGCAACTCCCTTCCACTACTACTCGGTGTCTCCTGTTGCCCAGCCAGTTCTCTATCCATCTAGCTAGTATAACCTGGACCCCATGCAACTTCACTTTATCCATCAGCCTACCGTGGGGAACCTTATCAAATGCATTACTGAAATTAGGCACCTGCAGCCTTTCCCTCACCAATCAACTTTATCACTTCCTCAAAGAATTCTTTTAAATTGGTAAGACATGACCTTCCCTATACAAAACCTTGCTGTCTATCACTGATAAGCCCATTTTCTTCCAAATGTACATCGATCTATCCCTCAGTATGTTCTCCAGCAGCTTCCCTACATCAGGATGACGTCAGGCTCACCGATCTATAACTAACTGGATTATCCTTGCCACTCTTCTTAAACAAGGGAACAACATTAGCAATTCTCCAGTTTTCCAGGACCTCACCTGTATTCAGGAATGCTGCAAAGATATCAGTTAAGATCCAAGCTATTTCCTCTCTTGCTTCCATCAGTAACCTGGGATAGATCCCATCCAGACCAGGGGACTTGTCCGCCTTTTAGAATACCCAACATTTCCTCCCCCCTTATGTCATCTTGACCTGGAGTAATCAAACATCTATCCCTAACCTCAACATCCATAATGTCCCTCTCCTTGGTGAATACTAACGCAAAGTACTCATTAAGAATCTCACCATTTTCTTTAACTCCACGTGTAAGTTCCCTCCTTTGTCCTTGAGTGGGCCAATCCTTTCTCTAGTTACCCTCTCATTCCTTATATATGAATAAAAGGATTTGGGATTTTCCTTAACCCTGTTTGCTAAAGCTATTTCATGACCCCTTTTAGCCCTCTGAATTCCTCATTGCAGGTTGGTCCTACTTTTCCGATATTCTTCCAAAGTTTCATCTATTTTCAGTCACCTTTTCCAAAAGTTGTTATCCTAAATTTCTCTTTTTTTTGTTTGTATTTTAACTATAACGTTTAAATAGCTTGCATTTTGCTTAACATCTCATAGTTTGACCGGTTGTACCACATCTGGAACACATCTACCTTCAAAATAAAAGATTAGGGTCTTTGCTAATTTCTTAAAATATTTTGAGGGGGTCTGGTCTGGTCCCTAACACTTCAGCACAGCGTTTGATATGGTTCCACATGATAGACTGGTTAGAAAGATTAGATCATGGGATTTGGGGGAGCTGGCCAATTGGGTACCACATTGGCTTGAAGGTAGGAGACAGAGAGTGGTGGTAGAAGGTTGCTTGGTGACCAGTGGAGTGTCACAAGGATCAGTGCTGGGTCCACTGCATTTTGTCATTTATATAAATAATTTGGATGTGATTTTGGAGGTGTGGTTAGTAAATTTGCAGATTACATCAAAATAGGCAGTGTAGTGGACATTGAATCTTTAAGAGTTTTGAGTTCACATGCAAGTTTTCAATCATGCCCACTGAGATTACTCTTTTACAATACCCAGAAAGAAGGGCTCACTAGCCTGACGTGTTTAGACAGGACCCACATGGTGGGGAATACCACACTGGCCAGTGACATGAACATGACCAACAAGAAACACAACATTATTTCACAATAAAGGAAATGTCCCGAACTACCCTGTAACCTTTAATGCATGCCAACAATGTGTTCTGCCACTACATTTAGATCACCCAACGATGGGTGGTTTCAACAAATGACGCACAAATGAATAAAAATGTAAACAATGCAATGTGAAATATTTACAATTGAAGTTTGAATCTTAGTACATACTATGCCTCTTTTGTGCTCTCATTGTCTTATGTTAATAGTAATGGAATTGGGTAGGAGGTTGTACCCATGATGAGCCTCCCTGTTTGGTCAGAAGGCTGCTTTAGATTTGCCTGCACCCACTACATTCTCAGCTTCACCACAGAGAACCTTCCTGTCATGGAACAACATTTGTCTTCTGTGCATGCTCTTCGTCAAATACTAACTGCATCATCTGGGAAAAAGGAAAACGGAAAACAAGAGTGCAGAAGTCTGCTCTTGTTGGGAACAGAGTGCCATCAATAAAATTCTGTCCTTAATCCCTCTTATCTTTCACCCAATCACAAACTTCCTGTTTTTTTACACCACCAATTTCACTAGCTGCATTTCGAACTTCTCTATTCCAATGGAGCGATAACTCAGAGGCTACCTGACCTGCTGAGCAGTTTCCGGTTGTTTCTATTTGGATTTCAGCTTTCTGCACCTGCAGCATTTTGCCTTGTGTTGTACGTATACAGATCAGTACTAAGCTTGAGATAATGATTAATCAGGAATCAGCTTGGTGCTAGACTGGAATGTTGCTCTAGGCTGGAGACAGAGATGTGTCAGTACAAAATTAAGAATTACAATGATACGCCCTCAAGAAACTTAGGGTCATGCTTGCAGACTGAGCGCAAGTGTGCCTCAAAGCAGTGATCTAGTCTGCGGCCTGTGAGACGGCAGCACATTGCGAGCAGTGAATATAGTATACCAAGTGGAAAGATGTACAAATGAATTATTGTTTCACCTGAAAGGAGTGTTTGAGGCTGTGAACCGTGAGGAGAGAGATGGTAAAAGGGCAGGTTTTATATAATCTCTCTTTGGAGAAAGTGAGGACTGCAGATGCTGGAGATCAGAGCTGAGAAATGTGTTGCTGGAAAAGCGCAGCAGGTCAGGCAGCATCCAAGGAACAGGAGAATCGACGTTTCAGGAATCCTGAAGAAGGGCTTATGCCCGAAATGTCGACTCTCCTGTTCCTTGGATGCTGCCTGACCTGCTGCGCTTTTCCAGCAACACATTTTTCAGCTATAATCTCTCTTTGCTTAGCAAGGTGATTGGAAAGGGTTCAGATATTTTATTTAAATTCATTCATGGGATGAGGGTGTCACTGGCTAGGCCCATCCTTAATTGCCCAGAGGGCAGCTGAAAGTCAATGACATTGCTGTGTGTCTGGAATCACATATAGGCCAGATCAGGTAAGGATGGCAGTTTCCTTCCCTCATGGAATTTAGTGAACCAGATTTTTCTGCCAATTGGCAATGGACCCATGGTCAGCATCAGACACTTAATTTCAAATTTTTATTGGATTCAAGTTCCACCATCTGCCATGATTCAAACTTTGGTCCCGAGAACATTTTCTGGGTCTCTGGATTAACAGTCAAGTGGTAATACTACTAGGCCAATGCACCCCCAGCAGGATCAGACTAGCATGCTGTAGAGGGAACAGACTCCTGGAATATTGACAAGGAAGGGGAAGGAAAGGGGAAGGAAGGAGGTGGCAGGTATTGCAGAGTCTGGTGGGTGGAAGGCAAGGACAAGAGAAACCCTGTCATGACTTTGAGGCAAAGTAAGGGGTGAGGCAGACATGGAGGAAATAGGATGGACATGCTTGACCACAATGCAAAAGAGAGACTTCAGTTGAGGAAAAAAAAGAAGACATTTCAGAGATATCATTATGGAAGGTTTCACTTCCAGACCAAATGCACCAGAGACAGAGACATTGAATGGAGTTCAGAGACCATAGTCTTCCTTATTTGTCTTGAACAAATGAATGGAGTTCTGCATGAAGCCAGGTGCAATGAGGTGTAGTTAAGATAGATGTGGGAATCAGTGGGCTTATAATCAATATCAATTGATAGTTTATTAGGATCAACATACAGAAATTGGCATGCTTGCATACACACACACACACACACACACACACACACACACACACGCGCGCGCGCGCGCACACTCCTTTTATTCATACAGGCAGCATGAGAAGAATGCACTTAGCTGCATTGTTCTGGTTATTCTTGAACTAGTTCTTTGAACACTCGGACCAAGCACTCCAATTGGTTGGCAACAAACATAAACTGCAATCTCTAACCAGAGGTTTTTTTTTACTGCAGCCAATCACAATTAAATACAATCATGTTGGTGCATGTGAGATAAATATGCAGAGTTAAAATGACTATTGCGCAAGGAAATGTTTACTAGTTTGCAGCACTATTTCACTACATCCTGACAATATTTACAGCAGTTATCTATTAGCATGGATGGCAGATTTAATTTCAACTGAGCTTGACTACTTACTTTTAACAAACCTGTATTGAATTTCAGTACAGAAAAGGTTTTGTTGCTAAAAGGAACCCAACCATCACTTACCATTGGAATTACATTAGCATAATGTAAACTGTGAACAAAAAACATGACTTTAAATGTATTGAGCTTGCCAGTATATTACTAATAGTAAGAATAGTCAAAAAGCTGTTTTACTAAACTGGTTCAAAGGAGGATAAATTGAGAGTTTTCATCAAGTAAAAACTGTAAAGCTTGGGAATCACAGGTACTAATCCAGAATAGGGTATCATTTTAAGGTAGACAAAAACATTTCAGACCAGTACAAGTCATTTCCACATTTTATTGTTTATTCATTTGTTCAGGACATATAAGGAATAATATGGTCTCTCTGTAAAATCCAAGTCGATCCAGTTCTGAAATGGCTCATAGCCTTTTCTGATAGAAATCTGAGGACAGTGTTTCTGTTGCTTGGTCTTCCAACATCATTCAAAATTGTGCTATCCCAGCTGTTGCTGACTCAGTTCCTCCAATTCTTCCTTTTTTTTAAGATAACAGAGATGCGTATCTGTCAATGAGCAAAGATTCAGCTTCTGATTTTAAAAAAAGCTCGAAATTAAGATTGCATTGAGCCGCTGAATTCTACAGTTTTAAGCATTGTGCTTCTCTTTCTAATGAACTAATTGTTGTATGGACACTAATGTAGAAGTTTTTGTCAGTATCCATTGAGCTTACTCGATCAATAAAATTGTTCTTCAGACCTGCATTGACTAAAGACAAAGAAAACAAATTGAAAATGCTATATAATTTGGCTGTGACTTACAGGAATTAGGACCATTGAGCTGCTTAATGAGCAGGAGACAGACTCTCGTCATATCCCCTGAAAGGAGGCTAATTTAATATATTGTACATTTATTGATTATATTTAATGATTCTCTCTCCCCCGCAGATTTTTAAAATTAGCTGAAGAAATAAGCAAGACACTTAAATTACACTGAAGACTGATGATAGCTCCTTCAGCAAATGTTACTGTTACACAAGAGTTTTCCCCCCCAAGATTCACATGAACGAAGTAACTACAATTTTTATTTAACAGGATAGTTAAATGGAACAACATGGATAGGGGTATAATTATGCATTGTGTTCCATATCTGATGAATTACATATTCAGCTACAGGATACATTTGAAAAGCAAATACTGCGGCATGAACCAGAGCAGGTTACTAAAAAAAATACTGGAATGCAGGACGGTTTTGAATCTGAGTTTGACTTTTCATTTGTTATCTAATTTGTCATATACTTGGCTTAACAACAAGCAATGTCTTCATCAAAACTACTTACATATGTTACTGCAGTGCTCAAAGAATTAGTGCAAGACAAGATATATCAAACAAAAAATACTCTGAGTTCTAGATGCCTTTTAATTCATCAGGATCAAATTTAATATGGATTCACTTAATGCTGGAATTAATATCACAGAACCACAGTGATCTAAAACGTTTTAGCAAATCTGGAGATTGACACCAGTTGTTTCAACCAGATGCAAGATATTAGGGCTTGATTGTTGTTTTTACATGTTACAGAATAATTTTCATAATGAATTTAACTTTTTACTAATGTAGCCAGAATATGCATTAAAATCGACTGTAGTAAAGTAGTAAAAGTTGGTTGTTTACAATTCAATGAAGAGAAGGTTTGGAGCAAATGGAAAATATAGTTATCCCCGAAAATCCCAGAGGGTTAAATAGCTGCCAATTATTAGTATCAAAACTAAGAGGAATGATATTGTCATGTCATCAATGTTGATCTATATGTTACAGTGTTATACACTGTTCTTACTGCTTCACATGTTATGGAAGAAAGCTTCAGAGAAACACATTGGTGACATATTGACAGTGTAGGCACATAATAGGTATTCACAATGGAGTAGACTATGTAATGCAAGTTAAAAATATTCGTTGTGGGAGATCAGTAATCACAATATTGTAGCAACTCCTGCCACTTATCTTATAAGTAGAGAGTTTAAGTTTCTCATTTGTTACTCAAAACAATGGTCACCATGAAATCTAAAACCCAATAATGACAAGTTTTATGCCCTGTTACAGGGCTGAGCACCAGTATGAATTCCAGACATTAAGTCATACAAAATAGACCATTATTTTGATTGTAAGTATAAAGATCCAAATTTGGCAAATTCAGACTTCTGCAAATTCAGATCTACTTGAAAACAAGGCAAGACATAGGCACAAAAGAAATTCTTTGCATCTGTCGAATTATGTTTGATTATATTCTATTGTTTCCCGGTGGTCAAACCTCCCCCATGTTCACTTATCAGACAAAATGGTATTGATGACGAATGACTGAATTGATACCCCACTATCAGACTACCAGGGACTGCGTACATTTCCTTATTCACAATGTCTTACTGATTGACAGAGGGACTGTGATACTTATCCTTTCCTCATTAGACTACTACAGACTCTATCTGTGATCCCACATCAGCAGAAAGACTGAATGAAAGTGATCTCCACATTGGATGAGAAACAAAGAACACTCAAATAGATATAGACAGCAACAGTGTTATCATTGAATTCTGGGGGCTGCCTGAATTATGCCCTTCTAATTATAGGGCCCCCACTCCAATATAGAGGAAAGGATACTCCTTATATCCATTGTCAAACCTGTCTTTGTTGCTCGCTTTATAACTTTGGACCATAAGCACATTCCTATCTAACAAGAAACAATCCGAGTCCCAAAACTGATGCTAGGGTTGACTGGGGAAATGCTTCAAAACAATATGTACTAGATGCTAGTGTTGCCAAATTGGAATTGTGTGCTGAAATGCCTACATTCAGCAAAAGTGAAGAGTTAAACTGGTAAATAGCCCATCATATTTAATCAGATTGAAGCATCCACTGTTGGATTGGTTCAATTCTGAGCCAGCAGCCCACAACCTTGCTCTCCTCCCCTATCTGTCACTGCCCTTCTCAAGATTCTCTCTAAGGGAACAAAATTACTACCCTGTCCACACATTGTGATGGTGATGTTGTCTGACACCCTCAATGCCAGTGTCTTTATGAATTGAAGTGGAGAGTCAGTCACTGATAGCACCCTCCACATCGTCAGTCAGCTCCACTGTACATACAGCAGGTGGTACTGCACTGTACATCAGCAGACAGTAAGACAATAATCTTTTTTAAATCATTTATTTAGGGCCATTATTTCATTACTGAAAATGTAATCTAGTGGGAAAGTAAATGCAGATACAAAAATTAAAAACAGAAATCACTGAAGAAACTCTCGTAGCTTCTATGAGTGAGAGAAGCAGTTAATGTTTCTAAGAATTTCTAAGAATCCTCATATTGGACATGAGATGTTACTCTCCTTCTCGTTCCACAGATGTTACTGGACCTGCTGAGTTTCTCCAGCGTTCTGTGCTCTAATTTCAGATTTTCAGCATTTTAATCATCTAAATCAGAATCTGTCTCACGTCCACCAACAAAAAATAAAAGCAAGCATTAGCATGGAGCGTTTGATAAGGTGGCGGGGAGAGACTCATTCGGAGCATAAAAACACAATGTGGGCAATAAGGCTTATCTCTGTGTTGTACGTTCAATATAGGCTCTAAGACCAAAGGACGTCGGAGCAAAGATAGGTCATTCTGTCTATCGAGTCTGCTCTGCCATTCAAATGGAATCATGGATGATCTGTTAATCATCAATTCAACTTTCATACCTTTTCCCCATAATCCTCGATTCCCTTATTGATTAAAAATCTGTCTACTAGAGAGGACAGTCAAGGCCAAGTAACTAAGTACATTCAACGATGAAATAAATAATTCCACAAATTCACTTCCCTCTGAAAGAAGTAATTCCTTCCTATCTCAGTCTTAAATGGGCAACTCCTTACTCTGGTTGCAGACTCTCCCACAAGGGGAAACAATCTCTCCACACCTACCCTATCAAATCTTCTGAGAATCTTAAATAAAAACCGAAAGCACTGCAAGTGCTGAAAATCAGAAACAAAGACAGAATTTGCTGAGAAAGCTCAGACCGTCCGACAGCAATTGTGAAGAGAAAGCAGAGTTAATGTTTTGGGTCCAGTTACCTTTCCTCAGAATCTTGTATTTTTCCGTATATGGGAGACAAAACATAATGCAATGCAGTATTACAACTGTTTGATTGCCTCAATAACTAGCACAAGTATATTCACTTGTGAGCCCACATTGTACTTATTCACAAATACCAGTTTTGGAGTTGGACCTTCCTTCAATGTTAACTTCATATTAAGGGGATGTTTCCAATTTTATTAACCTTTTATGCCTATAACATTGTGACCAGATTCTCTTTTCCTAGATTCTCAAACTCGAACCTGTTCTGTTAATTAGTCATTTAAAGTTTACCACACACACATGTATGTGAAGGTTATGGCAGACATTTAGTCTGTTGTAAAAGTATGAAGTTATCTTTGTCAGTCAGATGAGTTATGCACGAGCAAAATCATTCCTTAAGGGGTTATACCCAAATTGATATGAAGAGCTTGACAAATTGCACTTCAGTGTAATAGCAATACTTTGCTGTAATAGTATTTCTCTTCAATATAGGAACAGGGTCACAGGAGCAATGCGACAGACAAAAGAGAGAGAGCGCACCACTAGTTGGGGATAGTAACAGTTATGCTACTTACAACCCAGACACTGCGGATTCAAAGTTTGGTCTGAAACATTGTGAATTTCCAACTGAAAAGATTACATCCTTGCTCAGACTAAACATGTTAATGCGATGGAGAAACATCAAGTCAAAGCAGAATTTTAGAATAGAAGCCACAATTGTCACAATGCTCACTGTACTTTAAACAGACCTCTTCCCTTCAACAGAACAAGGAATCAAACCATAATTCATTCATGACAACATTTCCTGGTAAAGAGCAGTGCCAAGAATTTATCAATATCAAAACTAGCCCTTCCACAGCAGATTATGTAGCACAAAAGGCGAGTTTCCAAGAAAAATGCAATCAACTCACTTAGGAAGGAATCATCCATCCTGCTCATATAGCGAATCTCCACAAGTCACTGTACAGGCACCAGAGGCAGGTATTTCCATGAAACAAAATGACAACACACTGCACTTGTCTCCATTAGCTGTCAGGCTGCAGCTGCTGAGATCAGTGCATCACACTGTGACAACAATACATATCTAACATGCTTCATGAAAACGATGAAGGAGACAGGCATGCAGATCCTTTAAAGTAGATCAGGTTACTACCATGTACAGATAAGAGGACAGATCGGGTGACTCCAAAAGGGGATATCACCCATCACAACACTGACTCATCTCCTACTTAAGCCAGCTCTCAGCACTGCAAGCTTTCTAATGTATCACATTATACTTTAGACGGTGCGTCACAGTTTACAACTAATTTGCAGACCTGCTAATTCATAATAAAGAATTGTCTCTTTATCATGCTGTTCTCTTTAACACCACTGACACCCACCCATACAAAGTTGTAAATCGGTGCCCTCTAGCTAAGTTTCGGAAAGTGAAAAATTTCTCAAATAGAGGATGCCAGACTGACTTGCTCCTTTTGCTCAGTCAGGATTACTTTAAACAGTCCCGGGATGGGGTTTGAAAGGGCTGACTCGGGCTACAATTTTCCAGCACTTTCACCTGATTTTGGATTAGCTAATTCTGACTGAATATTTCTCTCAGCACTAAGTGTGCACTAAAATAATTACTCGAATAAGATGACAATATTTCACTTATCGCTACAAAGGCATTGCAGGTTAATAACAGGCATGTAGGAAACCTGAACACACACATACATTTTCATTATGTTAAATCCCATTCACTTGTTTTCTCCACTCTAATTTCCATTCCCCAGCAAGCAATGATTTTAAAACCCTCTTCCTCCTTTGTTTACATTCCACATTACCTCCATAAAATCCCCTGGCCACATTCCCCCCTTCGTACCTGCTGCTCTTCCAGTTCTGCTTTACAATGTGGTTTTCTTTTTCTGTGGCAGATGCTACAGTTGCTACAATCCTGCACTTCTAAATCTCTCTTGAAACTCCGAATCTATCTCTGACCACATCTTAGGCCATTGCACATTAATTACAGGTCTCAAAAGATCTTCAGCTTCTGGGGCAACATCAAAGAGCTAAATTGAGATGATAGCGGTACTGAGTGAATCCCCTCTATCCCAGCACCATTCCGAATGCCAAAGCCAACCCAAGCACCAGCACCATTTCCGATGCCACTCCCTATACTCATCCCAAAACCATTACCTATGCCACTCCCACACAATGAGCCTGACTCTAAATTGTGCTCCACGCTGGTTAAAAAATTCAATGCCTTGCAAATCAACTTGCCTTGCTTCATTAAGGAAAACTGTATTTCAGAAGGCCATACATTATAGAATAAAATCTGGTTTTGAATTGAAGTACATTATTATTGTATAAGACCTGTATGTTTTAGAAAATCCTGGTATGAGAATGCAAGCTGAAGACTGTTCAAAGCCACATTTGTAAAGAAACCCTCCTCTACAGGCAGACGTTCTGGAGAATGACTGTCATTTTGTCCATTGCATCGAGTACCTTTCCTCAAATCATCATGGTAATATGACACACCAACTGCTTTCCTGCCTATTTTGGGCAGCCTGTATTAGCACCAGACACTGGGAAGTCAGGTATAGCATAACTAGAGAGAAAGGAAAGGAACATTGCCTCTCTCCCGATTCAAAGGTACACCCCAACTTCAGATGAAAATATACCCTTTCAGAGCAGTGAAATGCGTTCAATTTGAGTGTGCGGGCTCTCTGTGGAAGGTTATTAGGTTAATGCCAATTTTCTGCCAAACAGTAGGCAGCATTCATGGGCAATGTTGAGCCTGCCGAAACTGTTCTAGAGAAAATCCTAAAAGCTGAAAAGGGAGAAGCAATAACTTGCAATAATTTCAGAAACACAGTAGCCAATTTGAGCCCAGCAAAATTCTACAAACCACAATGGCGGGATGATCAGATACCTCTCGTTGATGCTGGATGAAGGATAAATATTGATCAGGAAAATGGGAGAACTATTCTGTGCTTCTTTGAAATTGTAGCATGGGGTCTTTTACTTTCATCTGAAAGGATAGCCCATCTGAAAGGCAGTATTCTGACAGCGCAGGAATCCCTCAGTAGCACAGTTGCACGTCAATTAGGTTTGGTGCTCAGGTTTTTTGAGTGGGGCTTGAACCTACAAACCTTTTGGCTCAGAGCCAAGTGTGTGACCACCTCTGTCTCGTAAACTCTTGTTGGATAAAGATCCAGAGGTCACAGGGCAAGTGGGTCATTTTGGAAATGTCTCTGGACTGGCTGTGCTGATCAGCTGGCAAACAAAGTAGATGAGAACTTAGGGTATACATTTGATGTTTTTAAAAAATTTTCAGCCAGGCTTTTAAATGGACAACCTAAGCACCCACTTGAAACAGGCAGACACGTGCTTAAATACAAATTAATATCCTGCAACAGCTAGGACCCAGTTTGCAATTTTCAATGGATGGCATTGCGTCTGGTAGGTTATTTGTATCAGGCAGTGAGTGGCCACACCAGTGGTCCTTAAAGAGGCCATGAATGACCATTCATCAGTTTGGAATTTATGGAGATGGCTGGAAATTGTGGGGCGCAAAGGGCAGAAGTATTTTGCTCTGAACCCCACAAACTTATTGGCAGTACTTTAAAATCATGAACCACTGTTTCAGTGCTTTCAGCTCTGAGGTTAAATTGAAATGAAGCTCAATCCTAACAATGTCCTGATGATGGTGGTGGCTGTGGACAGGTATCAAGCCATAAACGTTGGGTCAAAATGTTAATAATTACCTACAAATGATCAAACTGTTTCCTCCACATCAACAAAATAAAAACTCCTAATTCTATTTAGTATTCAAACAGAGTCGGAAGACCACCGTGCTGCTCAAAAAGGACAACAGTGGGATCAGGAAGGAATTAGTTAAAAAAAAGGCCAGCCAGTCTGAGAACCAAGAGCCTTGATATGATTATTTATCAAATTATAGCACAGGATGTTGCGCTGAATCTTGTTTCAAATTACTGGGTCCCTACCTAGTGCAGTAAATTTACCTTAATGTCCTCAAACATCTCTCTGACTATTTTATTCAGTGCTGCTGAATTCTGTATCATTCTTTTCCACAAAATTAATATTAACTCTTTAGCTGTTAGTTGACAGCACATTTTCATATCATAGAATCCTTAGAGTGTGGAAACACGCCATTCAGCCCATCGAATCCACACGCCGATCGTCTGACGAGCATCCCATCCAGACTCAACCCATCCATGTAACCCAGCATTTCCTGTGGCTAATCCACCTAGCCTGCACATCACTGGACACTATGGGGCAATTTAGCTTGGCCAATCCATCTAAACTACGCATCTTTGGAATGTGAGAGGAAACCAGAGCACCCAGAGGAAACCCACACAGACACAGGGAGAATGCGCAAACTCTACACAGACAATCGCCTGAGGGTGGCATCAAACTGGAGAGCCTGGTGCTGTGAGGCAGGAGTGCTAACCACTGAGCCACCATGTTGCCCAGTGAGCCAGGACCATTTACAGGAAGTAGAGACATTGACACTCTGCATATGCAGGGCTTAGTTCCTGTCAAGACCAAAAAGTCACCAAGGTTCCTCCACCAGAACCTTCCAAACCTGTGACTGCTGCCATCTAAAAGGGTAAGGGCAGCGCACATATGGGAACACCATTGTCTGCAAACTTCCCTCCAAAACACACACCATCCTGAATTGTAACTGGACCACTGTGCCTTCACTGGATCAAAATCTCCTTTCCTAACAGCACTGTGGGTGTAACTACACCCTAAGGACTCCAGCAGTTCCTGTTAGCATCCCACCACCTTGTTCTGAGCGATCAGTTATTAGCAACAAATTCCGGCGTCCTACGTCCCACGAACAAATCTAAACAAAGGGCGCAGAATTTGAATAGCAAAGAAACATCGAGCTGAATCTTTTTTTTGTAGTTGTGAGGGTTTATTTTGGTGGGGGTCATTGAGTCCTAGCACGTTTCTTGCTGTATTTTATTAAACTCGCTTCATTAACTACATTGCACCACCACCATAGCCACACCAACCCCACCCCTTTGACATCCCTCACATATCCCTTACTAAACACCATTCCCCAAATATCTCACCACTGCCACGGTATCCCAGAATTAACCTGGCATCTTTAAAAGGCTGTGGTACACCCAGACAGGTATTGTCAGTCTGGAGCTTCCATACACAGTACTGATGTATGCTCCAGACATGGCACACAATGGGTATCTGGCACCCCGCTTTGCCACAAGGTGCCTGGGTAGAATAGTGCACAGAATGGGTGCCCTCATACCCCAGGACCAGCAGACTGTGCCAGCCTCGTTCATGTTTGCTTCCCGCACCCCTCTCCGTAGGTCAGTGCAGTCTCAGCCATCTGGAGTAATGTGAAGCGTTGTAGGACAGAGGCAGCAATCCTTCTTCACTTGTGAGATGCTTTCTCTTGATCTGCATTGCCAGCCTGGCAACCAACACTTAAAGTTTTAAACCATTGCCTTAAAATCCCTCTGTTTCTGCAAGCTCTTCCTAACCCCTATGCTGTAATTTGCAGTGAGCCGATGTTGACCTTTCCTAGATCCACTTCATTTTGGGCTAACTCCCGTGGATTGTCTCCCCGATCTCTTAGACTCCATTCACATTTTTTTTTCCCCAATAATACCTTCTCAATATTGCAGCCAACTGTCAATCTCGCTCTTGGAGCATCAGCGTTGCTTCTTTGATTCCTGCCATCTAATCGCCTCTTTTCTCTGGTGATTCTCTTAAGGTACCTTCTGGACTGATGGCGCGGCACTAAACTGTTGTTGCTGAAGGACTTTCTGCACATTTCCTGAGTTTTTCTTTTACTGTTGACAAACTGGCTGTGAATCAGGACTGTGCTGACAATCAGCAGGGAATATATTCTCCATCTGTTGGCTGGAATGGAACTGAAATACTGTACATCCATCCTTCCTGTAGTGTCCAGGTTTTCCACCAAGGACTTACTCCTGGGTTTTGATGAAGAGATGACCTTCAGAGTTCAGCTGGCACCCTTTGGCATCTGATCTAGACTCAGTGGTAACCTCACTACTGGCTGGCTTCACCTTGTCACAAAATCTCACAGCACAGATACAGGCCCTTCAGTCCAACTCGTCTGCACCTATCAGGCATCACAATCTGACCTAGTCCCATTTGCCAGCATTTGACCCATATCCCTCTAAATCCCTCCAATCATACACACTCATTAAGATGTCTTTTAAATGCTGTAATTGTACCAGCCTCCACCACTTCCTCTGGCAGCTCATTCTATATACACCAGCCTCTAAGTGAAATGGTTACCCCCTTGGCTACCTTTTAGATCTTTCCCCTCTCACCTTAAACCTATTACCTGATAGTTTATACTCCGGGCACCCTCACCATTTATTCTCCTCACTCTACAACATAAAAACCAACATTTTCAAGCCCCTTTTAGTTCCAAACAAGTGTTAGATTAGACTTTAGGCATTAACTGTTTCTCTCTCCACACAACTTTCCTGATCTGCTTACTGCACACACTGGATGGGCTACATTATCCATACAGCCTTGTGCATGATTAATTTACGGATAGTATCAAGTCCTTAGAGGAGATTTACTAACCCAAAATCCTGAATGGCAAACTTCAGTTATGTGCAGAGACTGGTTAATGTCCTTGAGCACAGAAGTTAAGAGGAGATTTAACAGAGATGTTCAAAATTGAAAATCATAATAATTGATCCAGAACAGATGCATCTAAGGATACTGGGGAAAATAAGGATGGATGCAAGACAGGCCTCGTTAGATACCAGAGTGGTACCAGAGGACTGAAGGAGGCATATGTCACAGTATTGTCCAGAACATGTCCAGGTGTAAGGTCATGTCCAGCAACTGGAGGCAAGTCTGTTTAACCTCAGTGCTGGGAAAGCTTTGAAAAATGGTAGCCAGGACAAAATTACAAGTCACTAGGACAAATGTGGATTAATGACTGAAAGCGAGCATGGGTTTGTGAATAGAAACTGATATTAATTTAACTTGATTGAGTTTTTGGATGAAGTAACAGAGGCAGTCATTGAGGAGCATGTGTTGAGGTATTGTACCAAAGCGTTATGATAAACTGCCCACATCAACACAGTTGAAGCTTGTGGCATTGCTTCCTAGGTGTTTTCCCAATTTGACCACGTCTGGAGGCTCAAAAATTGTCATAAATCTTAAGTGAGTACTGTGAAGGGAATTGGGATTTGGCGTGGCTCTCCCCAAGTTTGAGCCTCTCTGTTAGGACAGGACACAGTTGTTATAGTTCTGTCAGAGCTTCATAGTGGCTATTCTCCAATAGGAGAGCTCTCACTTCTGGATTAAGAGGGACAGTGGCTGCATGGATACTACACTGGCTGAGTGACAGGGAACAGAAAGCAACAGCAAAGAGTTACTTCATGACTGCAGAAAGACACATAGCGAGGTTCCCTTGGGGTCAGTATTAGAACAAGTATTGTTTTTGGGATTTTTACTGAAGACCATGATTTCAAAATACAAAATATTTTAAGTATTGTGAGTTGTGAAATGAATAGTAATAAATATCAAGAGGATATACCCAGACTGGTGGAATGGACAGGGATGTGGCAGATGAAATCCAGGACACAGATATGGAAAGTGACACATTTTGGTGGGAAGAATGAGGAAAAGCACAATATAAAGCAGGAGCTTTAATTCTGAAGGAGGGCAGAAACAGAGGCCATGAGCAAATCACCGACGTCGATAGGAACGGTTGAGAAAAACTGTTACTAAGGTGTAGGGCAGGCTGGGCTTTATAAACAGAGTACAAAAGGGAGGGAGTCATGGTGAACCTTTATACAACATGGGGTTGGTCTAAACTGGAGTATCACATTCAATTTTGTGGTCTATAATTTGGCAAATATGTAGAGACATTACAGAAGATGAAGAAAAGATTTCCAAGACAGGCTGCAGTGATGAGGGAACTTCAGCCGAATGGAGAGATCAAAGAAAGTGCTGTGTTGTCTTGAGAGCTTGATAGGAGATTTAATAGAGGTGATCAAATTCTTGAGGCAGCCGGACAGAGGCGACAAACAGGAACTGTTTCTGTTGGCAGTTGGGTCAAGAACCACAGGATACCACTTTAAAGTCCAAGTCAAAAGGACCAAAAGGCCTTTGAGGAAAATCATTTTCACATCGTGGGTGTTTAGCATCTCAAATCCACTGCCTGAGGGTCTGGTGGGAGCAGATTCAACCCGGACTTTCACAAGAGAATTGGATAATTATCTAAACAGGAAAAAAATGCAGGGTTACAAGAAAAAGGCAGAGGAATGGAACTATCAAATTTATTTTTGCAGAGAGCCAGGGTGAAGATAATGGCCCTTTGTCTGTGGTGCAGCCATTCATTCATTACTTTATTCTTAATCCAAATAGGTATCAGCGTAACCTTACTACAGAAGGCACTTTCTCCAGTCTTTAACACTGAGAAATTGCTCACATTCATTTATCTGTCCTTGCAGTGTATTAGCCAGAGGATGAAGCTAATGGACACACCATGCTCCATTCAACATCACTTTCCACTGTTGTCATGTCAACCTCCTAAATAAATCTGCAAACCCATGCATGGTGTCCTCTGAACTTTGACCAGTAAAAACTTCCAAAGTTGCCATCAGAAAAATCATGCTAAAATTATAGCTAATTTTCCGTCATTTTATAAACAGAACTCCATGTTAATTAAAACACGTGCCACTTCAGGTACACAAATGTGCTGCAGTGATGAGATGGATCTTGACTTTACTACCAGAGAATATTTATGCACATAATTATGCACTTACAATGGTTTAATTAACATTAGAATATTTTTCTTTTAAGGTTATTCTTTCAGTAAAACAACATGACTGGGCTTATTTGGGCTTGCCTGTGAGTCAATTTAGGTTTTATTTTCACATAAATCTACACCAGAATTTTTTGCCTTTGAAGCACATTTCAAATATAATAAATGGCCATAAAAATGTCGAGGCAGCAGAGTGTTTCATGGTCACTAATAAGCAGCTCCATATAAAGTCTGATAAAGTGATCTGAAGCAGATTGCAGAAGCAATCGATCACCCTTGGTGCACAGTTGATAATGAATAGGCACAAGCATTAATCAATGAGCTCCACCGGCAACAAAACAACCAGAAGGCCCCCATTAGAAGAATTTGCATAGAGAAAGGGTGCCACTCAATAGGCAATAACACTCCTGTATTTGGGTTGAAACAGTAGGTCAGGAACCAAGGGTTAGGGTGTATTCTCAACAAAATGAAAAACATATACAATCATAAACAGGATTTCTTGGGGGCGACTGTAGGTTCGGTTTAGCGGCTGGGATCTTTAATATGTAAACATTGTATTATTCATATATAGTTGATTTCAGGAATGTCACAGAACAGCATGCTATGACAGCACACAGCTGGTCCCACAGTGCCAGTGCTGGCACGCACTGTTACCACCTCACAATCTCAAAACAAATTTTATTTTGCCCAATTTTAAATGAACTTTAAAACAGGTTGCAACGCAGCAAGGGTTACTGCTAGGCAGAACAACAACACAAAGTTTAGGTGTGGAAAGGAAAATGATCAATTTCTGTCTGAACTGTTTTGGCATGAAGGAGTAACAGCCGATCAGCACAGATTCTCTGATGCCTAAAATTATATTCATGCAGCCAAATATGGTAAGCACAGGGCTTGTCACATGAGGCCTTAAACTATAGACTTTTAAAAACAAGAACCTTAAAAGGAGAATAAGATTTTTAATCCAATCCAAGATCAATAAAATATTTTAATTTATTTGAGTGGGATGTGAAATTTATATGCCATTGCCTTTAATGGTCAAAAAAGTGAACAATTTTGCATTTCTATATGTACTAAGGAGTGACATGGAGTCCTTACCTACCTCTGATTTCCAAAATGTCTGTGAAAGGAATCAGGGAAGGTACAGAGGATGCAGATTTAACTAAATTAATCTCAAGCAATTAAAGGAGCTATTCAGGTATCAGCAACTTTCAGCCACTTCTCATGCCACAATGTTATTCAGGGGATACAGTCACTCTGGAAGCAGACACTGAGGGTGTAGTCCTATATTTCTAGCATAGGGTCACGCTGGTAAGTTGCCTGCAAGTTCAAGCTACAGCCTACTTGCCTGACCCATGACCCGGCAGCATGCTTGGAACTAAGGGACTAATCCTTCAATATTATATATGCCCTCCCAAGACATTATAATGATTCAGCCCATATGAAAACTGCAGATTTCCCCATTCATGACTTTATCAAAGTGTCTGTTACGCAGGTGCTCTGGAAAATTTAGAATGTGCCCTTGATACAAAGACTGAAATTTTTCCAAAACTCTTTTTTGTAAAAAGTGATGAATTCCTCCTAGCACTTATCAGTGATGAAAGCCCCGAGGAGAAAACAAGAGCAGAAGAAACTGCCACCCATTCCCTTGAAATCTCCTCGACACCATCCCTAACCATGCTGTCAGCATTTCACATGAGTTTCCCAGACCATGTGGGGCGAGCTTACCTCGGCCTGGCAGTGCAGTACTGATGGAGTATTTTACCACAGCGTTAAATGGACAAGCAAGGCCAAAGAGATGCTTATCAGGGAACGCTGCAATTTCATGCTGCCACTTTTCCTCAATTGTACTGGTCTTACAGAACCCAATCTTTGAAAATGCAAAACCTTCATCACCTTCATGAACTGGCATATGAATGCTCCAAACTGGCAATAAGAGTACAGGACACAATAGGCAGAAACTCCAGTCTTGTTTCATTCTATAATAGCTGTATGTCCCAAATTGGGAAAAGAGCAAAATAACACACTTGATAGCCAGTATAACCACAGTAGACAAACAAGAGGCTGGAAGAACACAGCAAGCCAAGCAGCATCAGGAGACAAAGAAGTCAATGTTTTGGATATAAACCTTCTTCAGGACTAGGAAAAACCACAAGCTGAAACACAGTCTCCATCCATCCAGTCAACAGTACCTGAGTCATGGAATTGCAACTCTCTTCTTAATAAATAACCCCACACCAGATGGCAACTTCTCTATTTCTTACCATCTCATGGCACAGTATCAACCTATAGACTTCAGAGTGTGCTAAATGTATTGTATCAGGAGGTAATCACTTCTAGCTCATTAGTGAGGTTGCAGAATTTTGACATCAATAATGGAAGACAAAATGGGGAAACCGGAAGAAAGGGTTGATTTAAAGACATCAGGAATGTTTCCTTCAAGATAGGTGGCTAAAATAATTTTGATTTCACCTTGAAAAAAACAACCTTTAAGGTGGAACATGTACATAGACACAACAAGTGAATGTATTCACTGCCAACTGTTTTATTAAATCTTGCTTGTACCCTCTTGGTCTGTTGCACAGTGCAGCCCAGATAGGAAGATGCCAGTTTAAAGAGTTATTAACACCAGCTCATGCTTCAGTTGGAATTTTACACATAATACCAAGGAAGGTCAGACGAACAACTGGGAGATGTGGAATAGTTCAGTCTAAACTCCCTATAAGGGATAGAGAATAACATCCACCCAGTTCATATCTTGTTGTAGTCCCACATGCAAATAGCCAGATCAGCCTCATTTAATCATCCTTGGGTAGCACACAGATAGAAATAATGCACTCATCCACTGATCAATCTCCCACCACTTAGAGATAAACTAATACTCAAACCTTTCAACATCCTTAAGAAGCCTTTAATGTTTTGATCTCAAGATTTTCAGAAGATGAAAGTATCACCATTCACACATACTAAAACAAAATTCTTAAACGAACCCGCAATGGAACGGAATGGATTTCATCTGTCACTTCATTAATAGATAATTGAAGGTTCTTTAGTTCTGTTTAGCACTGCACCTTTAGCAGGATTCCTAATGTACACCAGAAACACTTGCAGCCAGTTTGAGAAACCTACTAGTTGGATGCTTTCAGCAGCAACCCACTGAGTACAGGCAAGAAATCTAAATAGTAAATTTTAAAAAAGCACAAGGGGCGTGGGGAATCACGGATTCTAGCAGAAAAGGCACAATGCAGGATTTAAATGCATGACGAGGAAGAGTTCATTTAAATTCCTGTGCTAAAATTCAGCAATTCCTATTATTGTACAACAACACAATGCAACAAAATCAAATGTAAAAACATTGTCAGTATAACCGATATCCCCTTTATGTTCACACTCAGCATTGTAGAAAAAGCCCATTTTTTTAAAAAATCGCACTTACCTTTAAGCATCGCTCTTCCACCAGGTGCCCCTAATGGACTTGGAAGTGCACTCCTTGCCCCGGTGGCTATAGTTGCTTCTAGCAGAGCCCCAGCCACGTGGTCAGAAACTGCTGTCCTGTGTAGGGTAGCACGGAGCTCAGGTACAGTGTCATGGACACACAGTTTCATGCAGGTCCCACCTCCACAGCTTCTGTAGACAACTGCTGAAGCCAAGATCTTTCTTGATGGATGCAGGAGGTAATTGAGTGACTCTGCTGCCCCTGCCTCTCTCAGTGCATTATGAACCTGCAAAAATAATATTGACAGGTCATTGTAGAATGCTAATGGAAAAATTGATTCTTA
Organism: Chiloscyllium punctatum; assembly: GCF_047496795.1. Classification (NCBI taxonomy): domain Eukaryota; kingdom Metazoa; phylum Chordata; class Chondrichthyes; order Orectolobiformes; family Hemiscylliidae; genus Chiloscyllium; species Chiloscyllium punctatum. Next base: position 45,149,619 of record NC_092776.1, on the reverse strand, counting down.
AATAAAACAGTAGATACTGTCAAACAGACTCTATTTCATATAGATAGAAAAAACTAAAATGTCAAAGTGTTGTGAAATAATGTACACGACTGAGATCCAGCTTATTGACCCTCAAGAAAACTATATCATTATTTGTTTTTGTTATTCTCCTTGACAATTACGTCAGCAATAACATATTGTCTCTTCAACATTCTCTTTGTTGCGATTGCCTCAGAGCATCTCTATCTCAAGCATAGGAGTCTTGCAATCTTAGACACAGAATGCTCAGAGACTCTCACTCAAGTGCAGAGGAATTGCCACAGTAGATCTGCACTAATCAGTTCCCACAAAGTGTTGAAGGGTTACTCTCCCTCTCCCGTGCAAAATGACCCAGACTCTTGGGATTATGACATTCCTAACTAATTGGATCAAGGTTGAATAACCTAAATCCTTGTCCTATTAGTTCTCCGTGCAGCTCTGTGTGGTAACAGTTTTGGTATTATATCCAAAGGGTAAAAGCAAAGAAAAACTTAGCAATTTGTTTATACAACATATATTTCTTTTTAAAAACTGCCAAACAACTCATTTGGATAAAGAAAGTTATTTGCACCCATTTAAGTTAGAAATCTAACTAGCAGATAAGGAATGTTACTAAGGTTACACAGTTCTTGCTAAAAGTGTGCACCTGACCTAAAATGTACAAATTAGACATAAACGTTGAGTGGAAATTTCTGAACAAAAAACGTCTTATTGTTAAACTTATTTTATTTCATTATCACTTTTGTTCTGGAAATCTGAAAGCACCTCCTTGAAAAATAACATGCTCACAACAGATCTGACGCATTGTGAAACAAAAGTGATGAAGAGATTTTTTTAAGCACTTCCAAATTGGACTTTTGGGAAATTGACTACACAAGTGTTTGACATCTGTTCCAAATGTTGTACAACAATACACAGTAAAATCTTTAAGATCACAATCAGAATGGACTAGTTTGACCAGTTATGAAAGCATACTATCATACATGGTGTACGAAGTCAAATCACCATAATCCCAGAAGACCATACGGCAGCTCTCCCATTTAAGAGAGAGAGGTGGCAGTTTAACCCAAGGGTCAGCATGCCTCAGTCAAGGGGAGAGGGGGAGTCCTTCACGGTGACCTCAGCTGATGCAGGAATTGAACCTGCGCTGTTAGCATCACTATGCATTGCAAACCAGCCATTCAACTGACTGAGCTAGTACATATTTTCTAAATCAACTGTTCAGGGATGTTGTTATAAACCTCTGAAGCAGGTAGGACTTAAACCTGGGCTTAAAGATAGGGACATTTCCACAATATTGTCAAACAAGAATGCATTTGCAACACAGACAGACACACACAAACGCACATACAGACACACACAGACAAGCACATACATACATACACACACACACACACACACACAAACACACACAATCCACATGTTGCACATCCCTCTTTCTTCTGTGTTAATCATTGGAACATTCCATCTGGAGTAGCGATGTGGTAACGTAGGTTAGCACACTGCATCAAGATGGGTGGCTGAACTGGGTAGAATTCTACTTTATCACTCCTGGGAACTGTCTGAATCCAGCATGGAATGATGGAATAAAGGTGTGCAGAATTAAGGATGCGCACAACTCAAAGTGGAGTGAATTCATGAGATCTCATCTCACAAACAGCCCAGCTTGCAGGCCCTTGAGAAAACTAGTGCAGGAAGTAACTGTATGGGAGTAAGGAGACTCTTTATCGCTTGGAATTATGACAGAGCTAAAAGGAATTGACTCTGCACCTAACCAGTGCTACATCCAAAACCAATACTTGTCCCAAAAACTGAAAAAAAAACCAAAGAATTGGGGATGCTGGAAATCAGAAACAAAAACTGAAATTGCTGGAGAAACTCAGCAGCTTCTGTGGAAGGAAAGCAGAGTTAACATTTCAGGTCCAGTAACTCTTCTTCAGAACTGGAAAGCTGACCTCGTTTCCCAACATTTGCAACTCACATCTCCATCACTATAACAAATCTCTAAAATGAAGCAAACAAATAGGTTAACGTGAATGGTGCAGTGTGCCGTTAACCAACACCACAAAGGCAGTAAAATGCTCCAAATGTTAAAAGCCCCAATTCCACCTGACTGAGGTATTGTAGGTGGCTAATAACGAATAAATACTCTCTGTACATTCTCATTCAGAACTGCACTCACGTTGGAGAAGAAAATGCTATTAACTCCCACAAAAGCTGCCATTATCTTCATCTCACACCGAGCTAACAGTATTCAAAAACTGAGACCAACAATGACTCATGGAAAAACCAAAAGCCAATTTTGTAAAACTCAGCAATGTTTCTCTATTGTTCAGAGCAATTAGATTATATTACTTAAGCAAGCTGCCCTGATTGAATTGAGGTTAATAAAACCAGAACACTGAGATCAGACCACCAACACAGTGCCAATTACATATGTACATTTAGTTTAAATTTACACTCAACCAGAGGCAGGGACCTGAGAAATGTAATAGAGTTAGGACACCACTGCAGCTTAGATGGTGAGATATGCCCTCTTGGTTGTGTTTTTGTTCGAAGGGCTCCACATGGCCAATTATCTCAGATCCATACCCAACTAAAAGCCCAAAGAAGAGAATATGACCCTACTTTCCTATTACCTGAATGATCTATATTCAAGATAGAGTAAACGGATTTCAATGTATTAAATATACCTTAGATATGGAGATAGTGCAGTAAAATGGCATTGAAGTTAAAGATCAGCCCTGACCCAGTTAAATAGCACAGCAAGCTCAAAGGGCCAAATGGCCTACTTCTGTTTGTATTTCCCATGTTCCTATTACAATCTAAATCAAAGATGTCATGAACACAAAATACTGCAGATGCTGGAAATCTGAAATAGGAAGAGAAAATGCTTGCAACATTCAGCAGTTCAGGCAGCATCAATGCAAAGAAAGACAAAGTTAATGGTCATGACTTTTCCCTCACTGGAGATAGTGAGAGAGGTGGTGAGAAGGGGAAATTATCAGGTGTGTTGGTCCTGGAGAGAAATTCGCTCCGTTTATGTGGCCTCAGCAATTAAACACGGGGAGAGATGGCCCATTGAAGATCTCCTCAATTTACCAGCAAGTAATAGCATCCCCAGCTTCCCGCCAAACAAGAAAAGGTGGCAAGTTTCCCAACTGAGAAGCAATGGGAACCTGCCTGTTGTGTTGGGAATAGGAACATGGGGGCAATCAGAAGCACAGATGGCGAACAAGGACGTGGTCTCTGAAAGCCACACCCTGGTCCTTATCTCTGACCCCATACCCCCTCTCCCGATAAACCCACCCAGTGCCAAGATGACCCTCTGTGGGAGTAGGCCTCAATAGCCAGCTTTAGGACCCAGAAGCTGCTGGCCTATCAGAGGCTGGTCCTTTTTGAATAGTGACACAATATTCACAGACATTTGGGTGCTCTGGTACCTCTTCAGGATTGGAAAATGATCGTCAGGGTATTCATTGTTTGTTCCTTGGTTTCCTTTAGCAGTCTCAGATACAATTCATCCAGCCCTGGTGATCTTGTGGGCACAGTGATAGCGTCCCTATCTATGGACCAGATGGTGTGCAATGTCTCTGAACAGGATGATTATGAATATAGCTGCTGTACACTCACCTTTCTTCATTCCCTCTCTATCCTGCCTGAAAACTCTAACTCATGGGATTGTGAACTGCCATTCTATGCCTCCTTTAAGCCATTTTTCTGATTTAGTAATGTTATCATGTTGCTACATGTCTAGTTATGTCCTGAGCTCATTAGCTTTCTTCATTATACTCCTTGCATGTACATACTATACCTTTTCGTACTGACAATTCTTTATGTTGTGCATTTTTAAACCCCTGCTTCCTCTATACCTGATGTTCTGAGATTTTTGACCCTATACTCATTAGGTTCCGCCTCTCATTCCCTGCTCTAAATTTGCCCTCTAGTTTCCTTTTCCCTGCGAATCTTCTTTAAACCACTCCCCAACCTCGCTAGCAAATATTCCTGCAAAGCTCCTGTTCAGGTGTGCACCATTGACTTGTACACGTCCCATCTTCCCCTGAACCAGTCCCGATGTCCCAGAAATCTGATGCCCACCATCCTACACCAGCTTTCCAGCTGCATGGTCAATCACTCAATCCTCGTATTTCTGTACTCATGAATACGAGGGGCTGCAAATACCCTGAAAATGTGGCTCTCAAGGTTCCAGCTCTCAGCCTCCTGTCTACTCCCATTGGAGTTCATCCTCATTCCTACCTTAGTCATTGGTGTCAATGTGGACCATGATGTCAGGCTGAGCACCCTCCTGCAGAATGTCCTGCAACAGCTCCTTTACATCCTGTACCTTGGTGCCTGGCTGCAGTAAGGGAGATCAAGTGATCAAAGAGTTGATGGAGCAAGGCAAAAGGAGATAGTAATGGACCAAGAAGCCAGAGATGTGTCTGGAGAAAGCGTTAATGGCAACAGCAGAACAACTACCAAGAGCTGCTCTCTGAAAAACAGAAGTTGGAGTTATGTTCTGAAATTGGTGTACTTGGTGTCTAGTCCAAGAGCAATGTGCTTAACGCTTCAAATAACTTTTTTAAAAACCTTTCACGGAATGTTAGTATTGCTGGAAAGATGAGTTGCCGCTCCTTGAGCTTATCATAAGCTTCATCGGAACAATGCAGGAGGATGGTGATACAGTGGTCAGAACATCTCCGGGACACCCGCATCAATCAACCCCACCACCCTGTGGCCCAACATTTCAACACTCTCTCCCACTTTGCCGAAGATATACAGGTCCTGGGCCTCCTCCACTGCCACTCCCTCACCACCCGACGCCTGGAGGAAGAACGCCTCATCTTCTCCCTCGGAAAACTTCAACCCCAGGGCATCAACGTGGACTTCACCAGTTTCCTCATTTCCCCTCCCCTCACCTTACCCCAGTTCCAAACTTCCAGCTCAGCACCATCCTCGTGACCTGTCCTACCTGCCCATCTTCCTTCCCACCTATCCGCTCCACCTTCCTCTCTGACCTATCACCTTCATCCTCATCCCCATTCACCTATTATACTCTTTACTACCTTCACCCCAGTCCCACCCACCTCCCATTTATCTCTCCACCCCAGAGGCTCCCTGCCTCCATTCCTGATGAAGGGCTTTTGCCCAAAATGTCGATTTTCCTGCTCCTCGGATGCTGCCTGACCTGCTGTCTTTTTCCAGCACCACTCTAATCTAGACTCTGGTTTCCAGCATCTGCAGTCCACACTTTGGCCTAGAGAATTAAAACAACAGATCACAAGGAGCTCGGGGTCATGTCTGCAGACTGAACAGAGAGCGCTCCAAAACGCATTCCAGCCTGAGGTCTCTCCTACGTAGAGGAAGCCCCATTGTGAGCAGCAAAACGTCTAGAAAATCAAAAAGTAATTCAATGTTTAGCCCAAAGGAAGTGACCGAGTGCCTGGACAGTTGGGAAGAGAGGCAGCAAAAGAGGAGACAGTGCATTCTACAGATTTCAGCGACTGGTGGCCATGAAAATTATGATATAAAGACAAATCTTTCCTTCCTCTAAAAAGGAAAAGTATCTTGAGAAAGAGAGGCAAGTGTCAGGTTGTCATTGAGCACTCAGCCAGCATGTTGCAGCAGAAATGGCTCTTTCTTACAGCAGGCAATTCGGCCCATTAAGTTCACACTGACCCTCTGAAGAGCATCCCACCCAGACCGATATCCCCACTACCCCAGTCCCCGTAAACCTGCATTTCCCCTGGCTAATCCACCTAGCCTGCACATCTTTGGGACTATGGGAAGAAACTGAAGTACTTGGAGGAAACTCATGCAGACACGGGGAGAACATGTAAACTCCACATAGACAGTTGCCAGAGGGTAGAATCGAACCCAGGGTCCCCAGTGCTGTGAGGCAGCAGTATTAACCACTGAGAGCGGTTAATACTGCTGATGAAGGGCTTTTGCCCGAAACGTTGATTTTCTGCTCCTCAGATGCTGCCTGACCTGCTGTGCTTTTCCAGCAACACTAATCTAAACTCTGGGTTCCAGCATCTGCAGTCCTCACTTTTGCCTAGGATTAACCACTGAGCCATATGCTGCCCTAAATACTGAAAGGAGAGAGATAGATATTGATAATGACAGTGGTAATGGAAATGGCAGAGCTTCTTGTAGCTGTTTGTGGGATGCAAGGTGAGGCCAAAGGTAATCTTATTGTGATCCTGGGGTGAGAGCAAAGGGACACCAAAATAAACTAGACGCAGTGTAGGGTCCCGTCTAGCACAGTGACAGTAGTTTCAGGCATCAGAAGACTTGTAGATAGGAAAACTTGGGCAAAAGGGCAACAAAAAAAATTGATGAAATAATTTCTGCTGAGCAAGAACAGACAGATTTAAGATAGCACATGCATTTCCCATCACATTCAATGCAGGATAATAGATACCTACCGTTAGGAGAGTATTATTATACACAAAGCTGCTTACTGTGTAATGAGTCCCACTTTTTCCTCATGTGAAGCATTTGTGCAATACTTTCCAAAAGGCAGTCAACATTTTGTTACAGCAATTTTGAGATACTTTAGCGAACTTGATGCTATCTAAGCCTACCGGCTTAACTATGCTTACAAGATTGCTAAACTTTCAACCAATCTATAAGCTGTTATTGCCAAACTACTTGCTAAACAGGGGTGACCTTCAGTTTTCTAAAGTTTAATAAAGAAATCCTGTTGAATCACTGAAGGAAAACTAAAGTCACAGACAGAACGTGGAAGGTTGCCATTTTAATTGTTACACAGCAACTGAAGTGTCTGTCCATTTGGGAAATAACTAAAGGTCAATAAGTTTCGACCAGTATAATGTATTGAAAATAAAAGGAAACATTTTGATTAATATTTGAAGTAAAACATTTCCAGGTGGAAATCCTTTTCTTCCAGCCAGAAATGTAATCAAAAGACATGCATCAAGATAAGAGAAGTCATATAATCACTGAAATTTACTGCAGAAAACCTTTTTCAAATATAATAGCAACACTTTCACATAAACATCTTGCTGAATCAGTTCTATTATTTTGTGACAGAAGAAGTCAATGAAGTTAAAAAAAGACTGTTGTAAAACCATTCTTTTAAAACACTTAAAGGGACACCCATTTATAACTTGCAGCTTGAAAAAAATATATATGCATTTATGAGCAATCAATTCAGTAGTGCATATTGCATTGGGTAGCCCCTTGGAAGTGCCACCTGCCATCTCAGATTCTTCTGTTCTATATATATATATATATATATATATATATAATATATATATATAAAATATATAGATCACACAAATTTAGGGCAGCACGGTGGCTCAGTGGTTAGCACTGCTGCCTCACAGCGTCAGGGACCCGGGTTCAATTTCCACCTAGGGCGGATGTCTATGTGGAGTTTGCATATGTTCTGTGTCTGCGTGGGTTTCCTCCCACAATCCAAAGATGTGCAAGCCAGATGAATTGGCCATGCTAAATTGCCCATAGTGTTAGGTGCATTAGTCAGAGGGAAATGGATCTGGGTGGGTCACTCTTTGGAGAGTCGGTGTGGACTTGATGGGCTGAAGGGCCTGCTTCCACACTGTAGGGAATCTAATCTAAAAAAAACATTTATTTTTATTTGGTTTTGTGTTTGAACGAGGGGCATACAGGTTTCCTGTGTGATCGAAAGGGTTTAATAATTAACTCAAGTGTTTTCTAGCCATGGCAATATCTTTTAAAACACTGAGTGAAAAGCCTTCCCAATCAGTCATGACCATGTTGTTTACATTGGGAGAAATTTACAAAGAAAGAAAATAATTGTGCACTTTAGAAGGCAAGCGATTTTCATTTTCTTTTGATCAGTGGAAACAACCATTGCTTGGGGGACAAAAAAGTGTATTTTCTAAGTTCAATTTGGGTAGTTCTGCAGGCTGAAACCGAATATGTAAAGCATTTGCTCCTGACAAAGGGAGAGGATACTCTAGAATTATTAAAATTGCATTGCCTCAGTGTAAAGAGTTTAGTAAAAATGTCCAGACCAGAACTGTTTTGTTAAAAATCTTGATACAGTTATTTAAAGCTGAGAAAGTTTAACTTTAGTTGTATGAAACTCTGTAATAAAGCTATTAGATCCTCAAGACTGGGAGTGGAAGCCACAGGTGCGTCCTTCCGAGGTAAGATAGGCATGAAATCTCTCAGGTGCGAGTACCATAATAGGGTGCTTTTGGGAGTAATGGGATTGTATTCTTGAGTTTCAAAATCTTCAAATATGTTATATGTAAATATAAGTTCATTCGATTTTATGTTCATTTCTTTTGCAACATAAAACCACTGTTTATCATTAAAACCAAAACTGCTACAGCCTGTGTTTACGTTTCTATGATAGACCTCCTCAGCAAAACCAAAAGAATCTATCAAGCCAGATCTCAGTCTGGGATCTGACATGTTCAGTAACATGAACTGGAATGATAACACCACACCTTGCATTTGGCTGGTCTGATGGTTCTTGCCTGTTCAGTCAACATCATAGAATTGACGTATAGTTTGGAGCACCCCAAACATTGCGCTACAAATGTGAATTTTATAAGATCGTCATGCTTCAGGACTGTGCCTTTATTTAGGGTAATATGGTGGAATAAATGGGATCAGGAGTGTGATTCTGGGTTCCGCTGGTGCTTCGAGGATGTAAGATTAAACAGGACCCAGGTTATTTCACTAGGAAGGAGGTGGAAGATATTTATATCTTTGCTGATAGTGCATTGACCAGTGGGACTGGTTTGTTGTTCTTGATGCAGGTAGCTCAAGACAGTAGTTCAATTCTTGCCTCTGCAAGAATTGCCCCTCTACCTGCCATTTTCACTTTGGGGAGATAGGGTCAGGATAATGTTGGGTCTGCCAAACCCAGAAGCAGATCAGAGGCGGCCATAGGGCAGCTGATTGGTGAGACGGGCTGGTTAACATATCTAGAGTCTCTGGAATTTTGTCCCCATCGTTTAGCTACATTTTAGATCCTGTAGGGATCACCCTTCACACTCCATTCAATCCCAACTCATGGATCCCACCCATCCCTATGGCAGCTTATAGACTCCATACCTAGTCAATGGTAACTCTTGACCCCACCCAGTCTTCATAGCCCCTCCCACCTCACATCCCAACTCATGGCCCTTCCATTTACATTGAGCCAATGTTAACTACATGCAGAATCACAGAACCTATCATAACAAAGGCAAAAAGAATCCTTTTCAGAAAAGGCATGGTGTATCCAAAACTCTACAAATCTGTCAACCAGACCACTAAAGCATCAATAATAGAAGCTTAAAGCACTTGACACCCTTAATCTTTTATAAATAAGACAGTAGCAAAAGAGATTCGAGAAAAAAAGTGGAGAGATATCAATCAAGTGCAGTCAACCCTTCCTTTCTCCATGAGGGAGTGAGTGAGTTTGGTTTTACAGATGGCATTGAGCTGTCATTACGGCAAATTGAGCCTATGTCCTTTGGAGTTTCAACATAGGTAGATGTGATCCCATTGAAACTTATAAGATCCTCCTTATTCCTCCTCTTCTCAGTTTTAAATACGTGATCCCTTATAATGAGATTATGCCCTCTGGTATTGGATACTCCCACAACAGGAAACCATCATGCTGCATTTACCTTTTCAAGCCCTCTAACTTGCTTCAATAATGTTGTCCGCCATTCTTCTAAATTCCAATTTGGACAAGCCCAACCCCCCCTACTCAACCTCTCCTCATGAGATAGTCCCTCTATATCTGGGATCAGCCTTCGCTTCACTGCCTCCAGTGCCTATGTATCTTTCCTTAGATAATGAGCCCAAACGTCTTCACAGTATTCCTGCTGTGGTCTGACTAGTGTCTTATGATTCACCTTTCCTTGGAAACGGGCCTTGCAAACTGGACAGTCTATAAGAGGTCATTATAGGATCTTTGTACAGGGTAATTGCTTAAAACATTGTTAAACCCACAGACAAGGAGAGGCAGTAAGATTCTGGGTGAGTGAGATGGAGAGAGAGAGAGAGATGGAGAGAGAAAGAGAGATGGAGAGAGAGAAAGATGGAGAGAGAGAGAGAGAGAGAGAGAGAGAGAGAGAGAGAAAGCTGAAGGAGAGACAGTAAGTCTCTATGGTTCATCACTGAGTGTGTGAGCTCATGCTTAGATTCAATAGTCTAAAGTCTTGACAGGTTTAGTTAAAGCTGGAAGGTTCACTAAGCCTAAATGGAGATATGAGTATAGCCACATCATAAAAAATAGAGAAGTTAGCTTGCAGAGAAAGGAGAAAGCAGCTGATTGATTTTGGACTGATTCCTAGAGAGTGAAACACCCACTCGAGGTATAGAGTAAAGAATAACCATAGAGGGAGATTTTAGATCAGTTTTAAAGGTTAAGGGGGTGGGGGTTCTTCTCAGTAATTTACAGAACAAATTATCTTGAAATATAGTGTTTCGTCAATATTGTTTTAGCTTGTATTTTACAGTTTTAAAACTTTAAGTCTTGCTGTGCACTTTCTTCTAAGTTGGACATTGGGAATTCAAATTCATTTTTCAAAATTATAGGCCTCTATTGGGATCATAATAATTGTTCATAAAGATAGTAAATGTTGAAGTATCCAAACAGCAGTATGTTAAATCTGCAGTGCCTCATGGTAATTGCCACATTAAAAACGAATAAGAATTAAGGAAATACATTTCAACATTTTAAAAAAGTCCAACTTCTCTGCTGCTTACGATACTAAGGGTTTCAGTCCTTTTAACTCAAAAAGCGCTGGAGTATAAAAAGTCATGTAACCAACATTGCTTCATTACCTGCAGCCCTGTGTGCGATTATAAGCTGCTCAGCTCATGAGGTGGTGTCATTGCATTGTGAATCTAGTGGACAGATGAACATTTCCATGCTAGCTTCATGTCAAATAACAAACCACATAATGGTGTATAATATAATCATGTACAGTTAACTTGTTTACCCCCTAGTAACACTATTTTAGTCAAGGGCTCATCTCTGGAACCTGACTATTAGATGGAGCACAAGTTAAGTGAATTCTTAAGTGTAGAGTCATATCAAACTCAAATATCAATCCTGTTCCTCTTTTGTACAAATAGGAATGTATTATATAAAGATGCCTTTTTTCTGACATTTTCAAACACAAGAATTGCAAGATGCCTCACCGTCCTTTACAAATACATGATAACTGGACCCTATAAACACATTCCTGAAATTATGAACTACCAACATGAAGGGAGTATACACAGGACAGAGACAAAAGCTGTCCAGAGTTAAATACAAGCCGTTTGTTTAATTCCCATGGGAAAGATCTGTCGCTTGTACCATCAACTTCTAATGGAATATCAACTCTGTTTCATTCTCTACCTGATGAATACTAGAACATTTCTGTTTCAATTTCAGATTTCTAGCATCTGATGTACCTCACTTTTGGATTAGAGAAAAGACCTACTTCTGTTTTTGTTTTCAGATAAATTTATGTTGAATGTTTCATAAGTGATAGCCTCCAAGCTGAACCCACAAGCTCTGTAGCTCGGAACAAATGAAACAACTGCTGATGTATCTATTTGGGGATTGCAATATGGGTTTCAGTAATCTGACATGAATTGAATGTGAGAAGCTTTTTAATTTTGAGGCTGTGTTTACATGTAGATGAGTGAGAATGAGGAAGAGAGCTCCCAGGTAGCTGAGGGATTTGTACTAGAACAACCTATATCACAGGAGTAACTAATGCAATTTGTCACACCATCAACTTTCTTCCCATGAACAGTATTCTCAGGCTAGTGTTGATGCAGTTCCCATTGCTGGAAGCCACTTCATTTAAGTGATCATTTTTCATCTACATTGAGCTATTTACTCTCTAGAGCATTATCACTGAACCACACTTGCAACTTGAAACCGCTGCATAGTTATCATGAGCCAAAATCCTCATTATTTCCCATTCTAGTCCAGAGGATCTCACTGCAGCTCTTTTGTGAATCCAAAGATTGTATTGTCCAGAAACTCAAGTGTGTAAAATCGATGCTGACGTTTCAGAGCAGTGATATGGGATAGTGAACTCCTTTCCAAATGAGATGCTACACCAAAGCCATCGGTCCTCTTTGAGAAATACAAAGCAACCCATGGCTCTTTCTCTGAAGATGATCAAAAAGAGTTTTACACAGCATTCGGAACAATATTTGTACCATAACTGCTCTACTGTAATGATTCGGAAAGGGTTAATGTTGGTGACTGCACTAAGTACTACGTGATGAGGTCATGCAGTCTTCGGTGGGGAGAAGGGGCGTCTGGCTCATCATCTGATGGACATAAACATGTTATCATTGTTCTGAGGAAGAGGTTCCAGACTGAAGATATTAACTCTGTTTTCTTCCCACAGATTCTGCCGGACCTGCTGAGTTTCACCAGCAATTGGTTTTTGTCTCAAAACTGCAGTTCTTTGCTTTTTTTTCATCATAGTAACCAACAGTATCAAGAAACAATGTTTAACTAGTCAATATGACTCACATGTATTATAATCATACAATAATCCACAAGGTATTAGAACAAGTGTATTTTCTCATTAAGTAGTAGATAGACTCCTTGAAACATCCAGAACAATAGTGTTCTTTCAGGACCAGTGGACACTGCAGATGCTGAGTGTATCATTCCTCCAGTAATAAGCATTCGATTTAATTTCACTAAGGCTCTGTTTCAGTCCTTTAGCTTCCATTAACCATTTGATTGTGTTTCCGTTGCATTACCCCATCAGAAGCTGCTTAATGTGGTGTATATTTTGTTTGGAAAGGTAGAGAGGAGAAAGATTCAGCACATTAGATGCATCATCACCCCAGTAATATTATTTTGATAAGTTTCCAATGCCATTCTGTAATCTTGACTATTTGGTTTTTGTTTCGGTTACAGTGACCCTCCAGGAGCTGGCTAACCTGTTTAGGGTTTTATTTTAAAATAACTGAATGGAGAATTGGTGGCACTGTACCCCAACAGTTAGCTGACAATAGCTGCTTCAAAAACATATGGCATTTAACCAATATCACTGAACTCATCTTCTGATCATTATCATGTTCTGTGTACATACTGTTTTTCAGATAATTTGCAAAAAAACCACACAGGACATAAAGAAACTTTTCTTAGCACAGACATTTAATGCGAGCAGGAACACGCCACTTGAATGGTTATTTTCAAACTGGGCTTGAAGAAAAGATGTTTGCAGGAACATGAGGAGCAAAGAGAAGTGAGAGTAAAGCAAGTGGATAGCTTTTCCAAGAAATCAACACAGGCACACAGGGTTAAAAGGAACCCCCACCCCTCTCCTATCGCCACTTACCCAGACAAACGAGGTGACCACACTGGTGGTGTGCCTATTATGGTCCAACTCTACATAGGCCACTGTACCAGTGAGGGGTCTTTGATCCATCACGTCAAAGGTTATTGGAAACAACTGGAATCAAGGGCCTAATGACATAGAGAAACTTAAACTAAGTGAAGAAAACTAAAATTAATGGGACCAAAAGCTAACCATTCCTCAGACACTGGTAGCCTACATCTGCAGCATCTAGAAGCAGAGCCCACAGAGATAATGATCATCACTTATGACTTCCAGTAAATTCCCGATCTCGACTTATTCCAGTGGATCAGAAAGTATCAATTGTAGCACTACTGTTTGAGAAACAATGGAGAGAGAAAATAGAGAAGTATGAGCCAGTTAACCTGAAATCAGTGCGAAGGCAAGTGCTGGAATTCAGTATTCAGGAAGTGGTAACAGGGTAAAGAGAGAATCATGTTGGCAGTCAGTGCTAACGTGCTTTCATAAAGGCACATCATTTTGGACTCCAGAAAAGGGAAGGGTAAGGGAATTGGGCAGTAAAATGGAGCTGAGGTCAAATATCAAGTCTGATCTTATTAAACAGTTGAAGCAGGCTCAGGAGGCCACATGACCTACTCATGTTACTATTTCTTACATTCTTACACTAATCCCAGCTGGCCAATGATCCACTTACCTACATTTATCTTCATTCGACCTCATGAACACCTATCAATTCTTGGAAAGAAAACTTAAAATTCCATTTTAGTGCTGCCCTTAAAAACTGTAATCAAACTTTTATTGAAACAGTTTGTTCCAACCAAGGGTAACCAACTCTTGAGTTAACTCTGAAGCCAGACAAGGTTCAAGTTAATCCTTGTCAAAAACATTAATTGCAAGTTTATTTGAAACTTGGTATTTTTAGAAGAATTAAAATGCAGTATTTTAGTGGCAGTAATTGCAAACGCACTCGAGTTTGTATTCCCCGTGCTAAGCCAGGCAGTGGGTGGATTTTTATCTTATTGCTTACAGGGATTCTAAAACATAAACAGGCATTGATCATATATAGGAGATAAAGAAGAATAAACAGTGCTTTACAGAAAGTAAATGATGGAGTGCAATTGAGATGCAGTAAGTATACAATCTCAGATTCTGATGGTTGAGTGGGTTGCGTGGTTTAGAATGGAAATGAAGAGGATTAGAACGGCGACGAGGAGGAATTTCTTCAGTTAGAGGGTGGTGACTCTGTGGAATTAATTGCTGCAGAGGGCTGTGGTGGCCAAGTCACTGAGCGTATTTAAGACCGAGATAGATAGGTTCTTCATAAGTAAGGAGATCAAAGGAGAAGACAGGCGAATGGGGTTGAGAAACATATCAATAATGACTGAATGGCAGAGCAGACTGGATGGGCCAAATGGCCTAAATCTGCCCCCCTACCTTATGGTTCTCAATGTCACATGTTGCCTATTTTTTCAGTAACCTGTCACTCAGAAGGATCCTAACTAGTTTAAGAAAGGTATCTGTGGGACTTGGAACAAAATTACTGAACTAGAAGGAAGGCAATGGTTTTTGTGCTCACAGCAAGTAAACTACACTATCCTAAGAGGGATCTCTTAAAGTGTACATATGAAATAAAGAAACAAATAAAGGCACACATACAAGACTTGCATTTATATAATGCTTTTGTGAACTTGGAACACTCTGATGTGCTTTATTGACAAGCATATAGTTTTGAAGGGTAATCACAGTCGTAACATGAAAAACACAATTAATTTGTGTAGAAAGCTTCCAGTAAGAGAAACATGATAATGACTAGATTCTCGGTTTAGAGGTTTTTTAAAATTCATTTGTGGGACTTGGGTGTCACTGGCTGGCCAGCATTGATAGCCCATCCCTATATGTCTTTGAGAAGGTGGTGGTGAGCTGCCATCTTGAATCGCTGTTGTCCACCTGCTGTGGATTGACCCACAATGCTTGTAGAGAGGGAATTCATGGACATTGACCCAAAAACTGTGAAGGAATGGCATATATTCCCAAGTCAGGGTGGTGAGTGGCTTGGAGGGGAACCTGAAGGTGGTGGTGGGTTTGGAAGGTGATGTCCAAGGATCTTTGGTGAATTTTTGCAGTGCGTCTTATAAATAATACACACTGCTGCTACTGAGCACTGGTGATGGAGAGATTGAATGCTTGTAGATGTGGTGCCAATCAAGTGGGTTGCTTTGTCCTGGATGGTGTCAAGTTTCTTGAGTGTTGTTGGAGCTGCACCCATCCAGGCAAGTGGGGAATATTCTAACACACTCCTGATTTGTACCTTTAAATGGTGGATAGGGCTGTCAGGAGTTGAATTACTCACTGCAGTATCCCTAGTCTCTGACCTGCTCTTGTAGCCACTGTGTTTATATGGTGAGTCCAGTTGAGTTACTGGTTAATGGGAACCCCAAGGATGTTGACAGTGGGGGATTCAGTGATGTTAACACTGCTGAATGTCAAGGGGCAGTGGTTAGAGTGTTTCTTATTGGTAATGGTCATTGCCTGGCATTTGTGTGGCATGAATATTACTTACCACTTATCGGCCCAAGCCTCGTTATTATCCAGATCTTGTTGCACTTGTGCACGGACTGATTCAGTATCGGAGGACTCACAAATGAGGCTGAACATGATGTAATCATTGATGAACATCCTCACTTCTAACCTTATGATAGAGGGAAGGTCATTGATGAAGCAGCTGAAGATTGTTGGGCCGAGGACACTATCCTGAGGGACTCCTGCAGAGATGTCCTGGAGCAGAGATGACATGGCATGCCATCCTCCACTCTCCATTGAACCAGCATGTCATTTGAGAGCTAATTCTTGGACATTAGAATTTTTCAGTCCATCAGAAAGGGTGGATCTCCTTTGGAAGACAGTGCTCTCCGATTATACAGCTTTCACTGAACACAATAGAAAAGTACCAGCCTAGATGTTTGTGCTCACTACTCTGGAATGGGGTTATGACTCGGCCTTGGGGCAAGGTTCCCCAGGCTATGATTCTAATGGGATATTCCAAACAGTTCAGCTCCTGACTGAGGACAGTTTGACTGGCTCCCCCTTCTTTATTCACCCACTCACCCTCTTCACAGCAAGTTCATTTATAGACGATTCCCCTCACTTGTGGATACCTTTCTTCCAGTCCAAATGAATTAAAAGGGAGCAAATTTAAGCAGGCTTTCTTGAGTTAACAGAAGAGAGAATTTATAAGTTAATAAACACATGGATAAACACGGGTCAGTTTCAGGTCATTTGTGAAGACTAAATCATGGAAGTTGATGTCTTAGCAGTAAATTTTGGGGTTCTTGGTTTTGCAGATTAGCTGAAATTCTTTTGTCTTGTTTCCTTTTGATAGTAGCTGACAGGCAGCACTCAGAGCAAAAGAATCCTTTTGTACGCTCTGCGCTCTGAACAATGGTCTCTGGACCTGAAACATCAACACTGCTTTCTCCCAAAAGATGGTGCCAGACCTGTTGAATTTCTCAAGCAATTGCTGCTTGAGTCCATCTATTGTTCTGATTCCTTTTGACTGGATTGCTAGCTTGTTTGCTGCTGGTAGAGTGAGAGAATCCTCTGCCCGCAAGACAGGGGTGACTTTGACTATGACCTTCCCAGCACACTAGTGCCTGAAAGCAGATTAGTACATAAGAGTACCTCAGTACATGGCATCTCAGCTCACTATCATAACTTCTTCCTCTCACACCCACAGATCAGGATTGGTGTTTCACAAATATATCAGAACAGAGTTAAAGGCAAAAACACAAATTATGACTCCCACCTGGAGCTGTTCGTTCTTCCAGAGCATTCAGAATCTGAAATAACGCTCAGGAAATTACAGTTCCGTTTTTAGTGCACTGTTTTTAAGTTTGTCCCTTTGAAGCTTCCTTGACAGTTTATTAAGTGCAACCTTCCAGGCTCTCTCTCTCGCCACAGAATTTACACCTGCAGTCATCTTTTAACTGCTTGCCCCCTTCTGCTTCGGAAAAAAAAGATGTTGCAATTAAAAGCTCAGTATGGCTACAAATGACTTGAGGTTATCATCATGACACCAACAACATCCAGATTCCGAACCTATTCATGGCTGGCATCCTCAAACAAAATAACCTACCGTGATATGTAAGATGCAAGGAATAATGTTCAATTAATTTAAAGTTAAAAATCACACAACACCAGGTTATAGTCCAACAGGTTTATGTGGAAGCACTAGCTTTCGAAGCGCTGCTCATAACCACCTGATGAAGGAGCAGCACTCTGAAAGCTAGTGCTTCCAAATAAACCTGTTGGACTATAACCTGGTGTTGTGTGATTTTTAAACTTTGTACACCCCAATCCAACAATGGCATCTCCAAATCATAACTAATTTAATGTTTCAGCAACATTTTAAAAAAAAACTTTCATTTTACTGGCTGGGGCGCTCTATTTTTAAAATTGCAGTGCACATCTCCTTCTGTACAATTATTTCTTGGCAATAACTAAATAGTTAATTGCCCTAGCAGTCCAGCAGACTAGTTTCTAACAAGTTATTTTTGTTGGCCTTTTTTGAATCATTTATGTTAAGATGTCAGCTCTAATTGGAAGTTCTACATTTTGACCTCCAGTCAAAATCTGTTTCCTGAAGAGATTCTTATTATAAAACTGATTGACGTTTTCTGCTTGTAATCAACAGGTAATTTAAGAAATTTGCAACATTTGAACTTTTAGCACCTGATTTGAGAATATTGTGTCAGCGCAGAAGTGTTGTTAAATTTTAGAGTGACAATTAACACACTTGAATCTAAAAATATGATATTTGCAGGTTTTAAACTCTCTCGAATCCTTCTTTCTGTTATCCAATACTAAGATATTGATAGGGAAGATAGTGAAATTTTCAATACTTTAGTTTACTTTCTTTATGTATCTAGAGCATAGGGTTGAATCTATTCCATGGTAGTAAACTGACCAGCTCCCCAAAGAATCAGCTATAAGAAGCTCTATCTATTTAGGTGTTGCTGATGGTGCTGAAAGAGCATGGTACAGGCTTCTCATTGACCCAAGTGAAAGCAGGACCATAACATGTCTTTACAGATCAGGCCCATTTAGACAGACAAAATGAACTTGTGACAAATTATTCAGTAACTGTCAGGGGCCCGATCATGGCTGGATTAGTTCAACTATGTTTATTGTTTAGTCAGGAGCTAATTTTATAGCCAGAGATCCAAGCAGGTGTTGTTGAACTTGTGCCAGACTAAAAAAAATTTCCAAAGAACTCTGCTAAACGTTCTGATGAAGAATCACCTGATTCAAAACATTGACTGTTTTCTTCCCACAGATGCTGCCAGATCTACTGAGTTTCTCCAGCAATTTCTTTTTGTCTCAGACCTCCAGCATCCACAGTTCTTTGCTTGATTTATGCAGCTAACCAAATCATTTGCATTGTACCAGCTTGAGAACCTATTATTCTAAAATTATATAATTTATGGTGAAACTATAATCTATTATAAAATTGTTCTTTTAAGAACACTGTTCCCAAAGCATTAAGCATCTCTTCATAAATCCTCTAATAAAGAAACAACTTTTGCACAACACCAAAGTACTATAGGAACTAGAAATGTGAAATAGAAACAGGAAATGTTGGAAATGTTCAGCAGCTCAAAGAGCATTTTTGGAGACAGAAACAGTTAGCTTTTCAGGTCAAGTGTCGTTCATTGGAACTGGAAATAAAGAAATATAATAGGTTTTAAGCAAATGCAGAGACAGATAGAGGAGATGTTAAAACAGCAAAAAGTAAGGTCATGGTGGAATTTGGACACATGCCTCAGAACATTAACACAGCCAGAAATTGCTAGAGAAACTCCGGTCTGGCAGCAACTGTGGAGTGAAAACAGACTTAATGGTGATGCAATGATCATTCTTCAGTACTCAGTATCATAGGCTCAAAATCCCTACACAGTGTGGAAACAGACCATTCAGCTCATTGCATCCACACCGACCCTCCAAAGGGCATCACACCCATACCTACCCTATCCGTGGAACCCTACATTTCCCATGGCTAATCCACTTAGCCTCCACATTCCTGGACACTATGGGCAATTTAGCACGGCCAATCCACCTAACCCGCACACATCTTTGGACTGTGGGAGGAAACCGGAGCACCCAGAGGGAACCCAAATAGACATGGGGAGAATGTGCAAATACCACATTGGCACTTGCCCAAGGGTGGCACTGAACCACGATGCCTGGATCTGTAAGGCAGCAATGCTAACCACTGAGCCACCGTGCTGCCCTTAGAATAACTTGG
This sequence comes from Chiloscyllium punctatum, assembly GCF_047496795.1. Lineage (NCBI taxonomy): Eukaryota > Metazoa > Chordata > Chondrichthyes > Orectolobiformes > Hemiscylliidae > Chiloscyllium > Chiloscyllium punctatum. The sequence continues at coordinate 45,129,993 of NC_092776.1, read as the reverse complement.
AAAAGGTGATGTTTATGCTGTTTACAAGCAGTGAGGGGAGGGGTGGGGGTGAAGCGGTGAACGGATAGTTGATGAGAAAGTGAGAGAGAGTCAGTGAGAGTGTGGGGGGGGGGGAAGAGAGAGAGGGGCATAGAGAGAGGGATAGAGATGGGAGGGAGAGAGAAAAAGTTAGTTAGAAAAGGGATAGCTACTGGTAAATCAGGAAGGAAGAAAAGCTGATAGTGGTGACAATGAGTCAGTGGAAATGGACTGGCTATGCTGAAAGCTACCCATGTGATAACAGGGCATTGGGGGTGTGGGGCTGAGTAAAGGACAAGGATGGAGGTGTTCAGACTCAAATTGCTGAACTCAATATTCATTCCTGAAAAGGTGCAGGCCCCAAAGCAGAAAGGAGGTGCTGTTTTTCCAGCTTATGCTGAGCCCCACTAGAGCACTGAAGCAGGTCCAAGTTGGAGATGTCAAGGCAACATGGCGTGGAAGTGGCAAACAACTGGGAGTGGGATCACTCTTACACAGAACATAGGTGCTCTGCAAAGCAGTCAGTCACTCAGTCTGTGTTTCATCTCCAGATTGTAAAGGGCCTCAGAATATTAACCTGGGCTTCTGGACTATTAGTCCAGTGACGTTACCATCATGCCACTGTCTCCTCTGGCTTTTCTTCTGAATCAATCTTTATTTTTTGCTTGCCCCATGCTGCACCCTCTTCCATTTTGTCTCCAGCCTTCACGTCTGATTCGCCCTCTCTGATTTCTTGGCCTCCTTACTTGCTCAAAGCCTGTTAGATCTCATTAATTCTGATGAGAGGTCATTGGCCTCAAACATTAAAGTAATTTTCTGTCATTTGTTAAGAAGTAGTAAGCTACATTTCTGCATCTGGCAGTTATTAAATATGAACTTGGATCTACATTTTGTCGTGAATTTAGAAAATTCTCTGCTCATAAATGTCACTGTTCCCCAGTGCGCAATGGTTTGTAACCTTACATAAAGAAATTATTACTAATGTCACAGTACAATGGGTTGACATGATTATAGATAATAATGTGTCACAGAGATACTGAGTAATCTAATGGGCAAAGCTATGTATTGGTGCACAGAATAGATGATATTATCATATTCATTAAGTGTTCTTAATCCAGAAAGATCCTGATTATCACTTAATTGGCAGATCTCTAAAGAGATGTGGTTATGATTATAGATTGACTTGAGTCAACTCTCTCACTGTCCGTCTTCAGGTCTACTTTAAAAGAACTTACCACATCAGACACAGTAGATAGCAACAAATAGATGCATGTTTGCAATAGGGAGAGAGAGCCTGTGACCAGTTTTTACAAACATGTGAAATAATTTAAATAGCTAAGATGATAAGACATAGGAGCAGAAATTAGGCCGTCGACTCTGTTCCGCCATTCAATCATAGCTGATAAGTTTCTCAACCCCATTCTCCTGCTTTCCCTCATAACAATCAAGAACCTACCTCTGTCTTAAATATACTCAATAACCCAGCCTCCACAGCTTTCACCACTCTCTGGCTGAAGAAGTTTCTCCTCATCTCCGTTTTAAAGGGCCTTCCCTTTACTCTAAGGCTGTGTCCTTGGTCAGAATCTTTCCTGCCAATGGAAACATCTTCCCAATATCCACTCTGTCCAGGCCTTTCAGCATTCTGTAAGTTTCAACTAGATCTCCCCTCATCCTTCTAAACTCCATCAAATATAGACTCAGACATTCCTAATATGTTAAAACTTTCATTCCTGGGATCATTCCTGAAAACCTCCTCTGGACCCGCTCCAGGGCCAGTACATCCTTCCTGAGATATTTACAATATTTTTAGAATATTTTTACAATATTTTTAATGTGGTCTGACCAGAGCCTCCTAAAACCTCACAAGTACATTCCTGCTTTATATTCTAGTCCTCTTGAAATAAATGCCAACATTATATTTGCCTTCCTAATAATTGACTCAACCTACAAGTTTCCCTTAAGTCCCTTTGCACTTCAGATTTCTGCCCGCCAACTCTCTTGAATTTTTGGCACGTTACTCATGTCTTCTACCGGCAAGTCTAACCAAAGTACTTGTTCAGTTCCTCCACCATTTCTTTGTTCCCCATTGCTACTTCTCCATCATCATTTTCCAACAGCCCGATGTCCACTTGCATCTTTTGCACTTGTTATATCTAAAGAAATTCTTGCAATCTTCTTTTATATTACTGGCTAGCTTACCCTCATATTAAATCTTCTCCCTCCTCTTTTTTTTTTAAGTTGCCCTCTGTTGGACTTTGTAAGCTTCCCAATCCCCTGGTTTCCCACATCCCTTCACCGCATTACATGCTTTCTCTTTTGCTTTTAGGCTATCCCTGACCTCTCTAGTCAGCCATGGTTGCCTCATCCTCCCTCAACCATGTTTCTTTTTCCTCGGGAAGAATCTCTGCTGTCTCTCCTGAATTACTCCCAGAAACTCCTGCCTTTGCTGTTCCATTGTCTTTCATGCTAGGCTCCTCTCCCAGTCAATTCTGCCCAGCTCCTCCCTCATGCCTCTGTAGTTACCTTTATTCAACTGTAATACGGTTACATCTCATTCCAGATTCTTCTCAAATTGCAGAATAATTTTCTATCTATTATGATCACTGCCTTCTAAGAGTTCCTTTACGTTAAGCTCCCTTATCGCACACTAAATCCAATTGCCTGTTCCCTAATGGGCTCCACCACAAGTTGCTCCAAAAAGCCATTTGTAGACATTCCACAAACTCCTTTGCTTGTGATCCACTGCCAACCTGATGTTCCCAATCCACCTGCATATTGAAATCCCCCCTGATCACAGTAACCTTGTCTTTCTTACATGCCTTTTCGATCTCCTGGTGTATTTTGTGCTTCAAATCCTGACCCACTGTTTGGAGGCCTATATAATCACTCCCATTATGTTTTTTTTTATAAAAGCTTTGCGGTTCTTCAACTCTATCCACACAGATTCTCCATTATCTGACCCTCTGCTGTTTCTTGCTATTGAGTTAATTTCACTTCTTACTAATAAGGCAACCCCACCCCCTCTGCCCACCTTGCCTGTCTTTTCAATAGGACATATATCCTTGGATATTTAGCTCCCAGTCCTGATCACCTTGGAGCTCTGTCTCCTGTGATCCCCACTACATCATACCTGCTCATTTCAATCTGCACCACCAGCTCATTTACCTTATTTCATATACTACGTACAATCAGATACAACACCTCAGAACTGTATTTACCATCCCTTTTCTCATGGTCATCCCTTTCTCCGATGTGCTTAAAGTTACATTCCTAACCCTTCCCAAACACACTGTCCTGTGTGTGTTCTGGGAACTTTAATAATCTGAGTTCTCTTTTCTTTTCATTTTTTCATACTTTATCATGCAGTTGAATCCACCCCCACAGAAGTTAACCTGCTCCTTTGTTTCCTATCGGCCGGGAGTTTTACCCCTCCCTTGCCCCCAACTTTCTAGTTTAAAGTCCTGTCGAGCTACAATTAAAAAAGGAAAGAGTCAATAAGAGGAACAAAGTTAATCATAGAGTCATAGAGATGCACAGCACAGAAACAGACCCTTCGGTCCAACTCGTCCATGCCAACCAGATATCCCAACCCAATCTAGTCCCACCTGCCAGCACCTGGCCCATATCCCTCCAAACCCTTTCTATTCATATACCCATCCAGATGCCTTTTAAATGTTGCAACTATACCAACCTATGGCTCTAAGGGAACTGGGGAATGAATAATACACCTGACAGGAGACAGCACCCAGAGGATATTACAGTCCGTTCTGCGATAAGACATGTTTCTTCAACATGAATTGGCTTAACACGATTGAAGAATTTAGACTGTTATTTGTAAAACATGAACTTTCCTTACCTGTATTGGCTATAATGTGATTCTGACCCCATTAGCTTAAATGGCGAGGCTATTACGCTATTTTCTTATAACATGAGATTGCACGAGAATGGAATAATCGCTTTATATCAGAACTGACTGCATTAGTTCAAGTAATTCTTCCTGTTTGATGATGAGAGATATGGCACACCTTCCCACAGCACTTAGGGCATTTCAGTCCCACACGTCATTTCCTTCAAAAAGACTCAATGCATAACATACTTCCCAGGGTGAGCAATAGCCAAAATACCCAGAATGAGAACAGATGAAGGACCATTTTCAGGTATAAGAGAACCATTGCAAAGGATGACCTTCATTGTAAGGCCAAACATTGTTGCCATGACACCTTTCGATGATTCACTGTAAGATAGTGTAGATTTATTTAAAAAGCAGATACCTACTATTTCAATGAAAGAAGAGAAAAGGATAAGGCAAATGAGCCACTGACAGAATAGCAAAAGGAATAGTAGCTTTATTGACATGGACTTCATTTCGATGAACTTATTAAATTATAGTTGATTTTGAATTCAGTGCCATTGACCCAGTGCTTGAGGAGTTAGGTTTATTGTTATTACTAACACTAGACATAAAAAGAGACTGTTATTTTCAAGTTGAAGACGAATGCATTAGCTGATTTTGAATTTAACACCTTAGGAATTCGGTGGCACCAGACTTTAACAGCATTTGTAAATATAGAATCATTGAAGGGTCTGGAACAGAAGGAGGGCACTATATTACCAGAATATCAAGACATAGTCAAAGGAAATACTTGATTCAGTAAAGCAGCGATTCTAACTGAGCCCCTTATCAGTATTGTTCAGATTTTCTTCATGTAAATGGATCGATCGATGACAAGTCTAAGGCCTAAGTTTTAACTCTGAGCTCTAAGGCATCATCCAGTCCGATTCCTAAACAGGGAGGGATTTCACACCCTCAATATCCAACTCGCTGGTGATGACAGGCAATCATTTCAGTCAGTGTGTGCCCGTATCCAGGAGTTTGTCATAATGCCTTTATTCTAAAAATCTCCCCAAGTTCCACACAAGTTCACTCCCTGCATCCTCTCCAGGATAGGATGATGGGTGGAAAGGGGTACCCTAGAGGGCATGGCTAATGGCCCAGTGTGAAACCCAAACACCGATGGCAAACAGCGGTGCCATGCTCACCACGTATCCAGCAGGACCATCAATGAACATGCAGCCGGTCTTCTGAAAGTGTGCTGCTCCCTGCATAACCAAGTTCAAGGACACTGGGCAAACTTAGCAGAGAGGGTCTTAGATCAACCAGCTGTCACCTCGGGTGAAGAAGAAAGGGGTTCAGAAGGAGCCAATGCTGAAGCGGAGGCAGTACTGTGACAGGGCAGGGAGGGAATCTGATAGCAGGGAATTTGGAGAGTGAATGATTTTACACTAATACACATGGACACACAGAATTATTTGCCAATTATGGCACAGAAGCACTTGATGGCTGTAGATATTCAAATCTGCCCTTCAACATAGGCACATTCATCTCCCTTGTACTCCTGACAGCTCATTGGCCTTCTCCTTGAAGGTGGTCAGGAGCCTTATGTTAGGTATTCCACCAATCCCACCCTGTCCCTGCCCACCCCACCCAACCGCCCACCCCAAACAACTGTCTGTACATTTGCTCAGGTTGTACATATTCTTCCTTGCAGATGGAGACAGGTAGTAAGAGACAGTAGCATGGATGTATCAGCACTTTGCCTGCAAAGATAGATACAGTTGGAGATGTCAATCCCCAGAGCAAATGATTGTTTGTTTGCATCATCAGTGCAGAAAACATTGCCCCTGGGGCAGTTTGGAGGTAAAAGGGTTCTGACTGAAAGGTGGTTCAAAGAGCTTTAGCTGATAACAATTAATAAAAGCTTGGTATAATGTTCATGATACTGCAGAGGTATTCATCTCAAAAGATATCTGGTGGTGTCCTTATCCTTCAGTGAAAAGCTATCAGATGTGTGTATTCTCCCAGTGAGGCTTGGCAAATGTGAGAGACTACATTGGCAGCTGCAGTAAAATGACAGACACTGATCAACCATAAGGCGAGCATGCAGAAGTAGGCCATTCAGCCCATCGTCTCTACTCTGCTATTCAATGAGATCATGGTTGATCTAATAATCCTCAACTCCACCTTCCTACCTTTTCCCCATCCCCTTACTGATTAAAAATCTTGAACATACTCAATGATCCAACCTTGTCAGCAACCTGCAGGAAAAAGTTCCATGATTCACCACCTTCAGAGAAGAAATTCCTCCTCAGCTTTCTTTGAATGAAATGGGTGACCATTTATTCTGAGGTTATGCTGTCTGGTCCTAGACTCATCCACATGGGAAACAACTTTTCCACATCTAACCTATAAAATCCCTGAGGAATCCTGTATGTTTCAACAAGGTCGCCTCTCATTCTTCTCAACTTCAATTAGTACAGACCCAACCTTCTCAACCTCTCCTCATAAGAAAATCACTTCATGACTGGGATCTACTTAGTGAGCCTTCTCTGGCCTGCCTCCCATGTCGGTATATCTTCCCTCAGACAAGGAGCCAAAACTGTTCACTGTATTCCTGCTGCAATTTGACTTGCACCTTTTACTAAAACTACACAATCTCCATATTTTTGTACTCCCTTCCCTTCTCAATAAAGGTCAGCATTCCATTTGCCTTCCCTATTACCTGCTAAATGTTACGTCAACGTTTTGGAGATCTACGTACAAAGGTTCCCAAAGTCCTTTTCTGGAACTTGCTGCATTTTTCCTCCATTTAAATAATGTTCAGTTTCACTATTTTTCCTGACAAAAGTTTATTCCCTCACATTTTCCCACCTTGTATTCTAAGTTTTTGACCACTCTCCTAACCTCTGCAGATTGTGTCATCTTCAGTATTTGCTTTCTCAATTATTTTTATGTCATCTGCTGTCTTGATGATGCAGCACAGTCACATTCCTCATCTAAGTCATTAATACATACAGTAAACAATTGTGGCCCCAGCACTGATCCCTGTGGTACTCCACTAGTTATAGACTGTCATCCTGAAAATGTGTCCCCTTATTCCACCATTCACTTCCATTCATAAGCAAATCCAAGTACCAGTCTTTAGCTTCAGTATTTATTCCCAAGCATTTATTCTCTACTGTTAGTATAATATTTATACCACCTCTTCCTTTCACTCATTGATTGCTGAATATTTTTGGTATGTTATTAATGCTTACTACTGTGAAGACATGTGCAAAGTATTTCCTCAGCTCCTTTGCCATTCGCAGGTTCCCCATTATTATTTCCTCAGCCCCATTCTTTAAGGAGCCAATATTCACCTTGGCCTTTCTTTTCCTTTTTAGATATGTTAAGAAGATTGCACATGAGACATTGAATTGAGATGCCTGTCTAGTGTGGAACAGTCCTGTGTAATAGTGAGCTTACAATGCTAGCGTACACGGATATGGAGCATTGAGTAGATAATGGTTCACACCGTGGCAAAGAGCAGGGGATCATTCATCACCTTCTGACACTGGAACCAGGCTTTCCTGTGACACCCAGGGGCACTGACCTCCGCAGCCCCCTCTGACCAGGCTTCATTCATCATGGCGTCTTGTTGCCATCCATCGGAAAAAACACGTCTGGTTTCTCCCAGGTATCTTCAGGAGAACCAGTGGACAGGTGGTGCTGAGTATGGTGTTGATTCTTGCTAGGTCTGTGATATCTCCAGGAGTGGCTGGGGCTGTTGGGCAGAGGTTGGGGACAACAGGTCAGGCAGCATCCAAGGAGCAGGAGAATCGACATTTCGGGCAAAAGCCTGTATTCAGGAATGAGGCTCAGAGCTGAAGGGGTGGTGAGATAAATGGGAGGGGGTGGGGCTGGTGCGACGAGAGTAGCTGAGAGTGCAATAGGTAGATGGAGGTGGGGGTAATGGTGATAGGTCAGAGAGGAGGGTGGAGCGGATAGGCGGGAAGGAAGATTGACAGGTGGGACAGGCCATGAGGGCGGTGCCAAGTTGGAAGGTTGAATCTGGGATAAGGTGGGGGGGGGGTGCGGGGGGAAAGAGGAAACTGGTGAAATTGACATTGATGCCATGGTGTTGGAGAGTCACAGGGTGGAAGATGAGACATTCTTCCTCCAGGCATTGGTTGGTAAGGGAGTGGTGATGGAGGAGGACCAAGACCTGCATCTCCTTGTCAGAGTGGAATGTGGAGTTGTTTGGCCACGGGGCATGGGATTGGTTGGCATGGGTGTCCCGGAGATGATCTTCCGAAATGCTTTGCGAGTAGGTGCCCTGTCTCCCCAATGTAGAGGAGACCACATCAGGAGCAACCGATACAGTAAATGACATGTGGAGGTGCAGATGAAACTTTGATGGATGTGGAAAGCTCCGGGGGAAGGTGTGGGCACAGGTTTTGCAATTCCTGCGGTGGCAGGGGAAGGTGCCGGGAGGGGAGGGCGGGTTGGATGGGAGGTGGAAAGGGTGGACCTGACGAGGGAGACATGGAGGGAACAGTCTTTGTGGAAAGCGGATGGGATGGGAAATATATCTCTGGTGGAGGGGTCCGTTTGTGGGTGGTGGAAATGGCGGAGGATGATGTGATGTGTATGGAGGTTGGTGGGATGGAAGGTGAGAACCAGGGGGGTTCTGTCCTTGTTTTATATTTGAGGGGTGGGGTTTGAGGCCAGAGGTGCGGGAAGTGGATGTGATGCATTGGAGGGCATCATCAACCATGTGGGAGGGGTAATTGCAGTCTTTAAAGGAGGCAGCCATCTGGTGTGTTCTGTGGTGGAACTAGTCCTCCTGGAAGCAGATGTGGAGGTGGTGGAGGAATTAGGAATGGCCTTTTTTTTTACTGGGGGCAGGGTGGGAAGAGGTGTAGTCCAGGTAGCTGTGGGAGTCAGTAGGTTTGTAGAAGATGTCAGTGTTGAGTCAGTCACCATTGATAGAAATGGAGGGGTCCAAAAAGGGAAGGAAGGTGTCTGAGATGGTCCAGGTGAACTTAAGGTCAAGGTGGAATGTGTTGGTGAAGTTGATGAACTGATCAACCTCCTTGTGGGAGCACGAGGTGGCACCAATACAGTCATCAATATAGCGGAGGAAAAGGTGGGGAATGGTGCCAGTGTAACTAAGGTAGATGGACTGTTCCACGTAACCGACAAAGAGGCAGACATAGCTGGGACCCATGGCTACCACCCCTTTCATCTGGAAGAAGTGGGAGTATTCAAAGGAGAAATTATTGAGGGGGAGGACAATTTCAGCCAAATGAATGGAATGGAGGGCTTGGAGGCCCTGGGCATGGTGGATGGAGGTGTAGAGGGATTGGATATCCATGGTGAAGATGAGGTGAGAGACGAGGGAAACAAAAGTCTTGGAGGAGGTGGAGGGCATGAGTGGTGTTCCGAACATACGTGGGGAGTTCCTAGGATAAGACAGTATTGACGAATGTGGAGATGAGTTCGGTGGGGTAGGAACAGGCCAAGACGATGGGTCAGCCAGGGTAGTTAGGCTTGTGGATTTTGGGTAGGAGGTAGAACTGGGTGGTGCAGGGTTCCCAAACTATAGATTAGATTAGTTTTTTTATATATAGATTACTTACAGTGTGGAAACAGGCCCTTCGACCCAACAAGTCCACACCGACCCACCGAAGCACAACCCACCCACACCCATTCCCCTACATTTACCCCTTCACCTAACACTGCGGGCAATTTAGCATGGCCAATTCACCTAACCTGCACATTTTTGGACTGTGGGAGGAAACCGGAGCACCCGGAGGAAACCCACGCAGACACGGGGAGAATGTGCAAACTCCACACAGTCAGTCGCCTGAGGTGAGAATTGAACCCAGGTCTCTGGCGCTGTGAGGCAGCAGTGCTAACCACTGTGCCACCGTGCCGCCCCAAATGAGGTTGGAAGCTGTGGGTGGGAGGTCCACTGACATGATGAGGTTGTGTATGGTCTGGAAGATGATGGTTTGGTGATGGGGGTGATGTCATAGTCAAGGGGATAGTAGGAGGAGGTGCATTCAAGTTGGCGCCTGGCTTCAGCAGTGCAGGGCATGTGCACCAAACTACCACTGCACATCCCTTGACAGCTGGTTTGATGGTGAGGTTGGGGTTGGAGCAGAGGGAGTGGAGGGCTGTGTGTTGCGAGGGTGAGAGGTTGGAGTGGGTGCGGGGGATGGACAGGTTGAGGTGGTTAATGTCATAGCAGCAGTTGGAAATAAAGAGATTGAGGGAGTGTGTCAGACCAGCACAGGGTGTCCAGGTGGATGGGGTGTGTTAGAGGCAGAAGAAGATGTCCTTGGAAGATGGGTGGGTGTCTTGGTGGAAAAAGTAAGCCCAGAGGCGTAGGTGGCAGGAGAAGTGTTCGAAATCACAATACGAGTTGAATTCATTGATCCAGGAGCGGACGGGGATGAAGGTCCTGGGCCTCCTCCATCGCCACTCCCTAACCACCTGACACCTGGAGGAAGAACACCTCATCATCTGCTTTGGGACCCTCCAACCCCATGATATCAATGTGGATTTCACCAGTTTCCTCATTTCCTCTCCCCCCCATTTTATTCCAGATCCAACCTTTCAACTCGGCACCACCCTTATGACCTGTTCATCTTCCTTCCCACCTATCCACTCCACCCTCCCCTCTGACCTATCACCATTACCTCTACCTCCATCAACCTATTGCACTCTCTGCTACCTTCCCCCACACCCAGGCACCCCCTCCCCCTTCCCCATTTATCTCACCATCCCCCCGGCTCACAGCCTCATTCCTGAATACGGGCTTTTGTCGATTCTTCTGCTCCTCGGATGCTGCCTGACTTATTTCATATCAAGTTCTTGGCTCTCTAAGGGTGTAGGAGTTCAGCGATGGTACTTTGGAAAAAATTATCCTCTACAAATCTGTCAAAGGAGAAGTTCTAAAACAGCAACTCGCTGCATGATGTCACAATAACAGAGCCGATGCTTTATCAGTTTGCCCACACCAAAAGGAACATGGCAACTGTGCCTCACAATGCAACCTCTACTTATTTCTATAGCCACCTGCACTTAACAGAAGCACCAATGGAGACAACTCAATCATGGGTTTTGGGTTTGGCACAGAAATGGTGCTTTTGCTTCACCAGTCAGCAGAAAGGCCCTTGCCTCGTTTGTGTCCCTTGAATTCCCCACAAGGATCACATGGCTTGCAAGTGGCCTACAACCAATGTGTTACTAGCACAGACTGCAATACCCTTCATCTCTGTCCACCCACAAAATCAACTACATTGGAGACATGGTAGATGAGGAACTGCCCAACTGTGAGCTCAAAGTTTTGGCTCATTTTTATTTTTCAATCTACAGACCAAAATTAGAGGTCTCCGGCTGTGAACGCCCAGCAACTAGCTTCACAATAACCTGCAGCTGAGTGCTTCCCAATGTGATGCTGTTTTAAAATTAATATGACACCAGAGCCAGCAAAAACAAAAATCACTGCATAGCAAAATATTCAACATTTAAGTATGAAAGTTCACATATTATAGATCAATATATATAAATATGAAAATCTGTATTTATAAAGTACTTTGTGAAAATGCTATTACATTTCCTCATTTTGGCTTCAGGCAAACTCTCCATATGCCCTGGTGATGGAAGACTCAGTGAAGCCCTTTCCCCATTGTAATTAGCCCCTTTCCCAGTAGTTCACTGCATTCATCTTCTCCCTCTATGCACACAGAGTCATTAACACGCTCCCCCATAACCACACGCAGTGACCAGCTTCTCTGCCACTGTCCCTGCCACCATGCTTTCAGTTTAGTTGCTAGCACCTGTGAAGAAAGGTGGCCAGCCCGAGAGCAAGGAGCAAGTGCACTAAGGAGCCAGGAGGATGAGAACTAACATGATGGAAGCCATCACTCACCATCACGCCCCCTCAGCTGCATTACTCCTGTCTTTGTCACCCCTCCCCACACTCAGTTGGTTACTCTTGCCTGCATCTGCCAGCACCAGGTCAGTGCACACACGTCCTGGACCTGCCCACCTCCCCCTGCTAGAAATGGTTCTGACAGTTAAAAGGTGCTTTGGGCTCACCCTGTCCTTCCCTTTGCTGTTTGCTAGTCTTGATCCACTGGTTCCAGAGCAATCCCACCAGATTCCCCTCTGACCATTGCAGCTTCAGAGAGATAGCTTGCAACTCCAAAGACTGTTTCTAGGACCCAGAGTTTGAGAACTCCAGCTGTAGCTACTGCGAACTATAATGATTGCCAGAATGGCTGCATATGCATAACAACTGAGAATACTGGAAGAACTCTGTTAAAATAAAAACTCAAGGATTTACATAATTAGCCCAGTTATACAAGAAAGTTTCTTACCCAATGCTGGTTAGCATGCAGAAAATACAGAAAATGAAGACTGTACAATCCAGATCGAAAACGATATAATCCACACTGGAGGAACGAACCTGGTGACTGGGAACAAAGGAAATAACAAACCATGGCCTTACATTGCCTTAAGTAGCAAACTGGAACAAGCAGCAATCCCCAGAGTTTCTCTCCTCAGGACCACCCATCCACTTACACACACAAAACATCGATTCCCACACAAGCTAGCTCCTGCTACCCCATCCAGTAACTGTCCCCATACAGCCTGTTCCAATGCAATCTCTCAGCTCTGCCACACATCCTCTCTCAGTGCTATACATGCTCACTACTCCCATGTGGCTTCTCAGTGTTCCAAGAACAACACCTCCCCGAGGACAAATTAATTCTGGACCAGCTAGGGATTCAGTGGAGCAGCGGCTGTGACTGTATTTCAAGACACTGGGAAGAATTTCCCAAGCATCAACCCAACATATAGAAACCTGAATGTGCTGTGACTCACTGATTTGAACTGTTCATAACATTAAACATACAGGAGCTGATAGCCCTGTGGGTCAAAGCTTTAACGCAATCATTGCCATCCAATTGTGGTACTCAGACACAAGCAATCAGGTCCATTAACAGGTTATCCAGAAATACCTCCCTTCTCAAAGGCAATTCAAAGCCAACTGCCTGCACTAGGTGTCTACTTTTACACATTTTCCACAGAATATGCCCCTAACAAGGTCCAGTGATAATGCAACTTATGGTCACGCTCTATTCATTGGTTCAGCTGTGACCAATTAGTTCACTACAGATCAACAATTGAAATTTGGGGTAGACAAATGATACTGCGGAACATCTTCAGTGAACAGGAATCGGTTGATTTTTGATGTCTTATAAAGAGTCATTGTAATGAACTCAACAAAGTTATTGATTGGCTTGCCATGGGCACAGCTCAAGGTGCTGATGCTAAACAGCCTGAACGCATCAAACATAGAAAGCACACTCCGGCACTATCTGCACAAACCTCTCGGCTTCGGCTGGAGGGAGAGACAGCGCCTCAGGAAATAGGCAACACAAAGGTTCAGGTATTGTATAAGCTTTGGGTGGTTTGCAGAAATTGCAGCAACTATTGAAGCACCATCCTGCTGAGCATCCTGGGAAAACTACATACCTGTGTTTGCCTTATCAGATTGCAGATCCTGACTTGAATGTGGTTACCCTGAATCCCAACGTGGCTTCAGAACTAGACAATGTACAATCATCTTGACTTTCTCAGTCCAGAAACCGAGAGAGAAATGCCAAGCAAATAGGAGGCCACTATAAATTGCCTTCACCAGGTTCATGTGAGTATATGAGCAGCGTGGTCAATTTAAGCTGCTGGAGGAAACTAACTGTCTGCTAAAGCTGCCCAAGCTAATCCCTTCTTTCCGTGATAAGTTGATGGATAATGTCAGCTGTGACAGGCCAATGTCAGGACTCGGAGATCTGTAGTGGGATCAAAGAGGGATTGTGAACTGGCACTGATGTCCTCTGGCATACTTTTCATTTTACTGCTGTCACGTGCCTCTCTATAACCTAAAGGCATTGCCAACTTACATCCAAAAACTGATAGACAGCGGTCAGCCTGGCTCACCTGAAATCTAAGACAAAATGGAGGCAAGTTTTTTTAAGAGAGTTACATTAGAGAGTGACAACGCCACACTAGCAATTCATAACAAGGTAAATTTCAGTGACAAATGGTGAGACTCTCTCATGCCTGTAAAGAGCTTGATTTGACAATGAGCATCAAGAATACATCATAGTCCAAGATACTGCCACATTGCTACCTATCAGCATTTACAATGTGATGACAGAGGCTATTGATAGCTTCACATATCCAGGCTGCACAATCACCAACAACCTGTCACTTGATGCTGAGATGAACATCATAGCTTCAGCTTTTGCAATATGTATGTTCATACCAAGTAAGAGAGGGCTACTTGACTAACACAAAACTAGGAATCTCCTCAGTGCCCTCCTCTATAGTGTTAGTCCCCAGGAAGGGGAAAAGGCTGAATAGTTTACACCTTCACTGCCTGAGATTTTATCCTCTCCATCTCTTGGCATGGACCAACTGGGAGACAGTCACTGAGGGCCTCGGAAGGCTGACTGTTTGGATGGACCTTGGGAAGGAATGAACAGAATTGAAAAGTTCAGTTGGCCAAAAAAAAAGAGGACCCAGCGAAAACAGGCAGTGAATTGTGTACCTTCTCAACCCTCTTGCGTTCCTCTACAATGATTGGAGCAGTGAGTTCAATACCAGGTAAAGCTGAACATGGAGTACTGCAAAACAGAAGACAGAGGGCTGGCACAATAACAGTTCATGAGTATCAACTACAATGAAGATGATGAACAACCAAACATCTAGCAGTAAAGTTTCTTCCTATTTTGCAGGAAAGTAGACACACACTGGTTGTATGGCACAGAGTTGACTTTTCAATGTCTTACATTGCAGAAAGCCCCAAACCAATCAAAATACTCACTCTGCTGACTGCCAGGCCTCCCTCTATTTCAGTAGCACCAGTAATGACACAATCAAATAACTGCAGATGCTGGAGATCTGAAACAAGAACAGAAATTGCTGGCAGAACTCAGCAGGTCTGGCAACATTGGCGGCAAGAGAAACAGAATTAACATTTTGAATCCAGTGACTCTTCATCAGAACGCTTCTTCTGAACTGACACCAGATCCAAAACTTTAGCTCTGCCTTCTCCTCACAGACTGTGCCAGATTTGCGAGTTTCACCAGCAATCTCTGTTTTTGTTTGATACCAACTGCACACAGTGACCGAGTACACCACAATATTGTCTCAGAGATCAAGAAATACAGGGAGGCTTCATGCCTCAGCAGCAAGAATGATGAACCATTGGCACACTTCTAGAGTGTTCTTTTCATAGATTTCCTTCTGGGTTTTAAATCAGAATTATTATACAACACCCAGAAGCCTAATTTTAAATGGTGATATATTATTCCTTCTCTTACTGTATCATAATCTTTTCCCCTTCTGCTCTTTTGGCATAGCCACTAGAACCTAATGGTGCCGCTGTGATTCACACCATGTGTCACATTTGGCGTGACTAACAATATTTGAGCAAAATAAACTTTGTTTAAAAATTCTCAACAGTTCCCCTACCACGTAAAACATTGTTTAGGAGTACTGTCACGTTTGCACCACTTTGTTTGAGCTAACAGTACATCTGTTTCAATGTATTAAGTAAAGATCATACCATAACAGCAACAGACAAGGGGTTGAAAGTGCAAACTCAGCCATATTGAAGTGGTGTACGACAGCAGATTCAGGCTTCTGATTTCTTCCAAGCACGTAACTATCAAAATCCAGTGTATATGTGTGATTTTAACTCTTATGTATAAGCAGTGAATTGTTCTAAACATTTCAAAGCACCTCTTCAAGCACACATGCAACAGAACTGCACAGATTGACAGTAGGGAAACATTGCAGACCCATCTGAGAGAGATCAGTAACAAATCCCTCAATGCATTAGCCTTTGTGCAGAGTTTTATTTTCAGTTAAGTATTACGTCTTTCCCCTGTAGAAATAAAAGAAAACATAGAATAAGGAATGCTCATTTGACCCACTAAACCCACTCCTTTCACTGACCCACTGCAATTTACTTCCTTGAGGGAAATTTTCAAATCTAAGTACTTTCTGAATTCTACAAAGTTACTCTGTGCAACCCAGCTTGAGATTCCACCCCGGCTGGCTGCTCAGCAGAGGCATTATAAGACCATAAGACATAGGAGTGGAAGTAAGGCCATTCGGCCCATCGAGTCCACTCCGCCATTCAATCATGGCTGATGCGCATTTCAGCTCCACTTGCCAGCGTTCTCCCCGTAGCCCTTAATTCCTCTAGACAACAAGAACCTATCAATCTCGGCCTTGAAGACATTTAGCGTCCCGGCTTCCACTGCACTCCGTGGCAATGAATTCCACAGGCCCACCACTCTCTGGCTGAAGAAATGTCTCCACATTTCCGTTCTGAAATGACCCCCTCTAATTCTAAGGCTGTGTCCACGGGTCCTAGTCTCCTCGCCTAACAGAAACAATTTTCTAGCATCCACCTTTTCAAAGCCATGTATTATTTTGTACATCTCTATTAGATCTCCCCTTAATCTTCTAAACTCCAACAAATACAATCCCAGTATCCTCAGCCGTTCCTCATATGCTAGACCTGTCATTCCAGGGATCATCCGTGTGAATCTCCGCTGGACACGTTCCAGTGCTAGTATGTCCTTCCTGAGGTGTGGGGACCAAAACTGGACACAGTATTGAGTTTACTCGCCCCAATCTAGCAACATGGCAACCACTGGGCCAACATGCATCTCTCAGTGGTGGTCAGGTCAAAAAGGTGATGCTAATCTTGCTTGGCAGGAAAAATATTAACCAAGTCCTCACATTTTCTTGCTCAATTCATCTGCACTATCATTCCAGGACCTAGGGCAAGGTGAGCAAGTGAGAAATTGTAATTATTGGGCTCAGCTTCATCTTGCCTATTTTCTAAAATGGTGACTATTAGCCAGAAAAGAATAATGGAGGAGCTAGTTACTGCAGATGCTGGAATCTATACAGAAAATAAAAAATGCTGGAGATCATAGCGGGTCGGGTAGCATCCATAGAGAGACACAGCAAGCTAACGTTTCAAGTCTAGATGACTCTTGAAGAGTCATCTAGACTTGAAACATTAGCTTGCTTTCTCTCTGTGGATGCTGCCTGAACTGCTGTGATCTCCAGCATTTTTTGTTTTTGAAACATAATGGAACCAGTGTCATGAATTGGGCAACATCTTTATCATCAGCATCTTCTTGCTCCCAATTGATTTTCATTTCCATTGACTTCAGGGCTGGTTGTAAAACAAGCTAAGGACTCACTATTGCCTATTTTGTAGGTGCTTTCAAAGACCAATCTCACCTTTGGGGACACAGAGATAGGTGCATTACAATGGGCAGGCAAGCATTCTGATAGTTGTTGGAAGGGTGTCAGAGCCATCTCAACCTAGTCACTGACTTTGCAAAGGCAATAATGTAAAGGCATTGAGAAGTCATTTATATAAATGATTTGGATATGAACATAGGAGGTATAGTTACTAAGTTTGCAGATGACGCCAGAATTAGGGGTGTAGTGGACAGTGAAGAGGGTTACCTCAGATTACAACTGGATCTTGATCAGATGGGACAATGGGCTGAGGAGTGGCAGATGGAGTTTAATCTAGAATAAAAATCTAGAAAAAAGCTGCTGCATTTTGGGAAAGCAAATACTTACACACTTAATTGTAAGGTCCTGGGGAGTGTTGCTGAACAGAAAGACCTTGGAGTGCAGGTTCATAGCTCCTTGAAAGTAGAGTCACAGGTAGATGGGATAGTGAAAAAAGTGTTTAGTATACTTTCCTTTATTGGTCAGAGCACTGAATATAGGAGTTGGGAGGTCATGTTGCGGCTGTATAGGACGTTGGTTAGGCCACATTTGGAATATCGCGTGCAATTCTAGTCTCATTCCTATTGGAAGGATGCTGTGAAACTTGAAAGGGTTCAGAAAAGATTTACAAGGATGTTGCCAGGGTTGGAGGATCTGAGCTACAGGGAGAGGCTGAACAGGCTGGGGCTGTTTTCCCTGGAGCATCGAAGGCTGAGGGACAACCACATAGAGGTTTATAAAATCATGAGGGGCATGGATAGGATAAATAGACAAAGTCCTTTCCCTGGGATTGGGGAATCCAGAACCAGAGGTTTAGGGTGAGAAGGGAAAGATATGAAAGGAGACCAACTTTTTCACATAGAGAGTGCTGCATGTATGGAATGAACTGCCAGAGGAAGTGGTGAAGGCTGGGACAATTACAACATTTAAAAGACATCTGGATGGGTATATGAATAGGAAGGGTTTAGAGGGATATAGGCCAAGTGCTGGCAAATTGGACTAGATTACGGTAGGATATCTGGTCGGCATGGATGAATTTGACCAAAGGGTCTGTTTCCATGCTGTACATCTCTGAGACTCCAAGTAACAGCATCAAGCAAAGGAAAGAAAAGATTCATCAGGCAGGCTCGGTGACACATAACTTAGACGTTCTGTCAGCATCTATGTCAACCTTGGAGTAGAATGTAATTAGGACACTATGACATCCCATAGAGGGCAGGTTCATTATGGAACTTAATCAAACTGTTCTCCTTTGGAGCAAGAGTAGAAAATTAGCAATTGAAAGAATGGTGCACCAGTGGTTTTGCTTTCCAAATTAGCCCTATTTTAAGAACTTTTTGTCATATTTACCATAAAGTAATCATTTAATAAATCAGAGCACTTCGATATCAATATCGGAGTGGTGCAGCACAGAGATACATCCTAAGGGTACAAGAGACTGTGACTTCCATCTCATGAGTGTGAATCCATGGACATTTATTCTCTAAATTATATGCCTCAGCAAAAGAGACCGTTTAGCATGATGAGAATTGAAGGAAATATCACCACGTTGACAGAGTTGTGGTTGTTGTGTTGTGAGGTTGAGTAGAGTAATTGTAAATTGGGAGGCCCCTGCCCCCCAGCACAAACCGCATGTGCCCCCGCCCCCAGAACCCTGTCCAATCCAGGCCCTGCCCCCCCATCTGAGCTACAGGGAGAGGCTGAACATGCTGGGGCTGTTTTCCCTGGAGCATCGAAGGCTGAGGGACAACCACATAGAGGTTTATAAAATCATGAGGGGCATGGATAGGATAAATAGACAAAGTCCTTTCCCTGGGATTGGGGAATCCAGAATCAGAGGTTTAGGGTGCAACGTTTTGACAAGTTCCAAGTTCGCCCTGCACCAGACAATGTTGGAGAGGTTTTAGAATTTAAATGAGGATCTCATAATAGGGTACTAGAGCATTTGAAGCAAATTTTTAAAAGTTCTTTCCCATTTCCCACAAATGTTGGTTGCCTATTTCCATTAACCCTTGAACTATTGTTGTGCTAGGTCTTTTTTAGAGGACAGTTAGGAGTCAACCAGACTACTATACGTCTGAAGCTCAAAAGGTAGATCAGAACAAGAAAAGATGACAGATTATCTTCCCTTTAAAGGACATCTTTTGAACAAAATGGTTATTGAGAGTAACTTTCAGTTCCACTATTCATAGCTTGGAATTGAGTTATACCATCCACCAAGGTGGGACCTGAATCCATACTTTTAGATTATTCGCCCATGTCTCTAAGATGCTACCAGAGAAAGTGGTGCAGACTGGTACAATTGCAACATTTAAACTGCATCTGGATGGGTCTATGAATAGGAAAGGTTTAGAGGGATATGGGCCAAGTGCTGGCAAATGGGGCTAGATTAGGTTGAGATAGCTGGTCAGCATGGACGAGTTGGACTGAAGGGTCTGTTTCAATGCTGTACATCTCTATGATGAGGATAGTGACCTCATCACCACAGAGAATACTCCCCAAGGCTATGAGACTGCACAGAACAGGGGAGAATCTGGCAATTTTGATTCCCATTCAAATTCCTGGTGCTGACTTGACTCTCCCCTACAAGCAATGCTGGATATTTGTAATCAATGACTTGTCCTAAAGCATTCAACAAATGGAGGATTTGATATTCTTTGAAACCTTCACTGTAATTAAAAACACCAAATGTTATATCATTTCTGTAGAAACACTGTTTAAAATGGTCTTGGAAGAACAAGGTCATTTTCTAAATCTAAACCCTTTTATTTAATGTGCTTCTCCAATTTTCCCAATGGCATCACTCTGAGGAAACATGTGTCAGGGTGCTTGAAACACTGACACATTTATTAGTTTAATATATTCATGGTCTCATGCTCTCTAGATGTAAGATAAATTAGGTATGTGGATTCCATTTACCTGAAGACCTCTGATGGGTTTATTTAGAGCCAAATTAAAACAGACATTAGTGATCTCTAGATACAGCCTGTGTCTAGGGTGCTACAGTGCAAAGTGACTGAGAGCTCTGGACATGAGACAACATCCAGGTCAGACCAATAGGCATGTTGGGTTTCTTAAAAGTGCAACACTCTTAAATAATCAGCCATTCGTTTGTTTTCCCCATAAGGATAAGTAATAAGTAAAAACACATGAACGTTCAGTAATAGTGAAATTAATTGTAAGAGGTAGGGACTGTTAAGTTTGCACGCAGAGATAGCGATGGCAAAATTTATAAGTACAGAAATCTAATAGTTCAAGTATTATTTCAGGGGCTTGACAGATGCTCCAGATCTCGTTGTGATATAACCTTCTGGAAATGTGGATTCACAGACTTACAGTCTCAGTGTTGTTCTTGTCCCAGCGTCCCATCACTCTGTTATCATCTGGGTGTGTTCCTTTGTGTCTGCCATGCACTATAGGAATACTGCACACTTCCCTTTCCTAGCTTCTGTTCCATTGGGACATTTCACCATCAGGTGATCTTATAAGGCCTTGATTAACGGCACACTTCGGAAACCTCTGCAGTAAGCATATTCCCATTGTGGAGTGCATGTCCCTAATCTTTTGTTGTATTTTAATTGAGGTAGCACCGCTGTCATCCTCCCTTCAGGATGTGTGCTATCGATGACAACCATTTATCTGGGGTCATATGGTGAGGAAGGCATATACCATCCTTCTTTAATACACACATTACACCAATATGTAGTGATGAATGCAAAGGTTGATGTCATTGTGTTCCATATCATCAAGTCCACTCTTAAGCTATTCTTGTATGTGCATACTGCACTTTGAGGGAGGATCAGACTGATAGAATTGCATCATTTCTGAGGTGTAAAAGGGCATCATCTTTAAAGCTTCATATGGCATTAAAAATGTACTTGTACAACTGTCCTAAAACTGGACTGACTCAACGCAAAATAAAAAAAAAGAACTGCAGATGCTGTGAATTAGAAACAAAAACAGAAGTTTCTGGAAAAGTTCAGCAGATCTGGCAGTATCTGTAAAGAGAAATCAGTCAATGTTTCATGTCCAGAAGTTCTGAGGAAGGGTCACCAAACCCAAACTGTTACCTCTGATTTCTCTTCACACTTATTGCCAGACCTGCTGAGCTTTTCCAGAAACTTCTGTTTTTTGTTTCGGACTCAATGCAAGTCTTCTTAGTCACTTTTGCTGCCATGGATATCTTGACGAATACATGGATAGTCAGTGTATACAAAGGTAATCTTCCCAATGTCACTCACTCATGTCTACCAGGTACAGTGGTTAGCACTGCTGCCTCAGAGACCTGGGTTCAATTCCCGCCTCAGGCAACTCTCTGTGTGGAGTTTGCACATTCTCCCCCGTGTCTGCATGGATTTCCTCCGGGTGCTCCGGTTTCATCCCACAATCCAGAGAGTCGCCTGAGGCAGGAATTGAACCCAGGTCTCTGACGCAGCAGTGAGGCAGCAGTGCTAACCACTGTGCCGCCCACTATTTTGCACCATGTTACACAGACTTTGGAAAATAGAATTGGGCACAACAGTTCACACTTGCCACACTAGTCAGTTGCTTCTTTGTGACCTGTTAACCATGACAATACTGTCAGCTGCACCTCGTGCCTGCAGATGCTGTTGTCCAGCTGCAATAACGTGTTATTTCCAACCACGTACTGGTCAAGGACCAAGGCTGTGAGTTTTCTCCCCAAAGAGGAACTAATGGAATGCTTTAAAATGCATAAGGCAAACAGCAACTCCATTATCCGCTCTGAAAAGGCACATTTGTTGCCTTTACTATGACATTTTCTGATGAGCTTCTTGACTGATTCTTGTGGTTTTTGCCTGAAGGACAACTATTCAAAGCGATGAATTCTAAAACTGACTCTCCATGCAGCTGATCTTCTCAAACCTTCCAAAGCCTTGCATGATCTTTCTGATCACCTTCAGAGTAGACAGAAGTTTTGACTCTGGATAATGACTCATTTCCAACTACAATGAATATTTTCACAGTAGGTCTATATAAATCTGCAATCTATACAGCTCCATGTTAAAAGCTGTGAACTCAGATAGGAGATGCATGACCTTCCAGCTCGTGCTGAGAAATCTGATATCAATACTTCTGCTCACCTATTGCCTTTTTCAGAGACTTTTGATATGCAGGAAATATTCAAGTGCTCCAATTACAATGTTGACATTCCATAAGTGTCTTCACCACTGTTTTTGCCGTGACCTTTGCTGTTACATGTTCTTTTTCCTTGTTATACTTAGTTTGAATTGAGGCATGATCTACCTTAGACTCAGCACAGATTTGACTTCCAATGGTCCCTTCAGATTTGACCTTGGGTTTAGGAAGCTGGCTCCCTACTAGATGGCTGGCTGGAAGGTCCTGGCCAACTTGGAGGTATTCACTATTTGTGAAGAAATCTTATTTTCTTCTGTTTCTGTAGGAACTTCTAGATCACTAATGTCACTTGCATCATGTTTATGGCTTTGCCTCTGACCCGGAAGTTGTACACACACTGTTCTTTTTTTGAGGAAAGAAAATCCCAACTACACACTATGTGGTAATATTGAGTGTGACGCAAATGAGATACACGAACTCTTAACTTCAAGATCTCTTGTGGTCTCTTTATTTGAACTAGAGTGATGTCAAGAAACAGCCTATGTCCAGACTGCTACAAAGCAGAAAGGAGATGGCTCCTGGCAACGTGATGGCCTCCAGTGATGCAGCTTCATCTGCAAAGATTTCTCAAAAGGAGACGATTCTTAATATAATATACAGTCAAGTCATTTCAGTCTTCTTTATCATGTTATGTGGGAGTTAGTTAGCTCAGATGCAGAGTGATGCCAACAGCACAGAATCAATTCCCACACCAGCCGAGGTTACCATGAAGGACCCACCTTCTCAACCTCACCCTTTACCCGAGGCGTGGTGACCCTCAGATTAAATCACCACCTGTCATCCCAGTCTACTGAGAGCACAGCCCTATGGTCCAGTACCACGTTACCTATTAACATACAGCAACATCCACTGACTGTTGCTCAAATGGAGTAGCTTACTCCAAATATACCTCAAATGCCAGTGAGTCATTTCAAAGTCAAGACGGTGCTACTTTCACTAAAAAGCACACAAATGGAGGTAAAGAAAAGTCTTTTGCCTCAACAAAGTCTGCAATTGTCATGTCAATTCTGTACATATACAAAAGCCTTTAACTGAAATGTTGCGATTGTAATCACTAGGGATCCATAACAGTGGTTTGCAAATGGAAAATAATATCAAGTTATAGGAAAAGGAGCAGGGTTTAAGCGAGGATTATATTTCCCATCAACCCTAAGTACACATCATTCCACTTGACCGTGAAACATACCTCATGTGAAAAGAAGGGGTACCTTGAGCCGATCACAATCCACTGAACAATACCGGAAAGCAGAGACCATGGAAGGAATCTTATAGAGGGTGGAATGATATGGGCAGAATCATTTCAGATGTTGGCGAGGTCTATCTTGAGGTCAGAAGCAACTTGCAGCTTCCTTAATGCACTTGCAGGATGGCAAGGGAATGCCTCACTAGGCACTAGTAGCGAGTTGGCAATTAACAGAGATTACAGTTCAGTAACCACTTATTAACTGCGCATCTCACCTCATTAATATGCACCTTCCTATCCTCCCAAACACATGGAGAGTTCCCTACATGGAAGTTAGGGTGAGTACCTGACAATTCCAACTCACCAAGGACCTCCATGTTTGGCACGAGGCTCCAACATCTCAGGGCACATCCCATGGGCACTGGTCTCACTCATCCCACAACAAACACCTCCAGCCTCTAAGCACATCTTCAGGAGGCTTATAGGACACTTGTACACTTCAATGTTGCACCATGGACTGCCCTGGTAACTCTCATTGCAATGCAACAGCAAGGACACTGTGTGCTCATAGACACACACCCAGCTCAGGACTGGACCAGGCTACAGCTCCAGACTTTTCACTGTTAGAGCACTCCCTCACCTGGATGTACACAGTATCCCAGGCTCATGCTGCCTTGCCTTTTGTTAGAGATCCGAAGCTCACAGCGCTAAGATATTGCTGTGCCGTTTGATGCAAACACAAAGGCAGGAAGTTGTCATGGCTGCTAGCAGACCTCAGTCAAGTCAAGGGAGAATGGCCTTCACTCAGGCAGTCAAAGCACAATAAATCAAGGGCAGCCTCCAATAAAAGACCAGAGGCTTGGATACAGTCAGCCAGCCAGGATGGTTAGAATCAGAATGCTGTCCACATAACGGACGAAGAACTGAACGTTGGACATTCCAGAGTCCATTTTGGCTCTTTATGCCACACCAGGGGCTGTTTTCCTCCTGAAGTGGGAGACAGAGGCAGATGCACAGCTGTTTGCCTTTGTACACATGGAGAGAGGTCCCGAGTGAGGGCTTAGACAACGCAGAGGATCTGTAGGGTTACTAGTGCTGTCGGGGTTAGGCGACAGCGAGAGGGGGAAGATGCTGCAGGTAATGCGAAAGCAGGAGACCGTGGGAGGTGGGTATAGGAGCAGAGAGAAAGGGAGGGTGGAAAATCAGAGGGAAGGTGCTGGCACTCCCACCAGAAATGTGCAGAAGATCATTGACTTTCTTCCTACATTGTCGGACATTTCCCCCAAGATGGACAGGATGCAGAGCTGGGCTGAGAAATGACAGATGGAGTTCAACCTGGATAAATGCAAAGTGATGCATTTTGAAAGGTCGAACTCGAAAGGTGAACATCGGATTAAAGACAGGATTCTTGGCAGTGTGGACGAACAGAGGGATCTAGGTGTGCAAGTACATAGATCCCTCAAAGTTGTCACCCAATGGATAGGGTTAAGAAAGCACATAGTGTTCTGGCTTTCATTAACAGGGAGATCGAGTTTAAGAGCCACGAGGTTTTGCTGCAGCTCTACAAGTCCCTGGTGAGACCACACTTGGAATATTGTGTCCAGTTCTGGTCGCCCTACTATAGGAGAGATACAGGGGCTTTGGAGAGGGTGCAAAGAAGGTTTACCAGGATGCTGCCTGGACTGGAGGGCTTGTCTTATGAAGAAAGGTTGAATAAGCTCGGACTTTTCTCTCTGGAGAGGAGGAGGAAGGGAGGAGACCTGATCGAGGTATACAAAATAATGAGTGGAATAGATAGAGTCAATAGCCAGAGACTTTTCCCCAGGGCAGTATTGACTAATATGAGGAGTCATAGTTTGAAGATATTAGGAGACATAATTTGAAGGTATAAAGGAGACATCAGAGGTTGGTTCTTTACACAGAGTTGTGAATGCATGGAATGCTTTGCCAGCGGTGGTGGTGAAGCAGAGTCATTGGGGACAGTTAAGCGACTGCTGGACAAGCACATGGATAACAGTGAGTTGAGGGGTGTGTAGGTTAAGTTTCTATATTTTACATTAGGATTAAACCTCAGCACAACATCGTGGGCCAAAGGGCCTGTTCTGTGCTGTACTTTTCTATGTTTCTATGGCCGAGGCAGCTGGGGTGCAATTTCAGATCAGGCTGGCACATTCTGATGCTGTGACCACCTCTGCCAGCCCTGAGGAAAATGGACACCTTTCTGGTGCACTACCCTGTTCAGTAGGACTCCAAGTCCCCGCCCACAAATTCCCCTTAAATCTGCTATGTCTCAGGAACTGTAGAGGGCAGTTCCAGACTGACTGTGCCTGTCCACGTGCACAACGGCCTCTTAAAGATTGCGCCAGCACTGTGAACACCAGTCAATTCTGGGATACTTGGCAGTGGCAAGACGGGTCAAGAATAACGTGTAGTATGATGGAGCAAGAATCAAGAAAGAGGGGGACAACAAGGGTAGCATAAGTAAATAATGAGACCAGTTTGATTGGACACAACAAGAGATCTTAACTCGGCGAAAAACATTCCAAAAAAACTCAGCGCAACTGACACTTAGCCAAAAAACACAAGATTCAGCCCTGTATCTCAACTGAAGATTAACTGCATATAATTTCCACGGGGGGTTTTCCAATCCTTTGCCATAATTTAGACAGAGGATTGGCAAAAGTCCCATAGAATTAATGTAAACAAAGAAAGGAAGAGACATGAGAGACAAACAGATAGGAAAAGAAAGGGATGAATCTAGGAGACAGACAGACAGAGGGGTGTAGAGAGGGGTAAAGGCACAGAATTTCCTCAGTCTGTCTAGTTGTTTAGTTCTACACTCAAAGTTTTGCTCTGCATTCAATTTGGTACTTGTGCATAATCAACACTCACTCCCATGCAGTGATTGATGTCTGACCCACTTATAGGGTAGTGTTTAATGGAGGCACCAGGCATTTGGGAAAGCTGAAGAGAACCTCACATTGCTCCCATTCTGGGAAGGGCCACAGACCATCGCTGGGATCCCACCTGCCAGGAGTTGCCAGCACCAATACCTTCAACAGCAGCCACCAGCAGAGGGAATGGAGACAGATGATGGAAATACACCACCAAGGCCCAAGATAAGTGTCGGACAGGGGGCTGCAGAGTGCAGATTGTGAGATGGTCAGCTGCAAGGGGCAGGATGTGACGCTCATGTGGCTTCCCTCCAACTGTGTGGCCCTCATTGGAATGAGGGACCCCACCTGGAAGCCAGCAAGTAACCCTAACAGTGTTTGCTTTCTTGGCTCCTTGTACGGTGACAGCCCCACCTGATGCAGCCCACACCAGGGTGTGAATTGCTGGCACATCAGGAAGACCAGAGGCCCTGCTGTGTAAATGCAACGTCAACATCAGCAAACCGACCTCACAGCAGTATGCCCGCTGTGGAAAGAGCACACAAATTCCACTCCAAAGGTCTGCAGATTATCAACTGTGTGAAAAATAGACACTTGTGTATTGATTAAATTTTACTTCCAAGTAATTATCCAACAATGGCGGCTGACCTTAAAATGCATAAAATGCTTCTTTTAAAGTTTTAACCTGAATATGGTCTTCTAGCATTACACCTGTCAGAATTAGACAGAAGAATGTATCATCTCAGGTTGTCCCTGTGTTTTATTACAATATAATGGTGAAGCACTGATTGTGTACTAGCATTGTGTACACGTGAGGCTGTAGGCTTTGGGTCATTACTCAGCTTTATTGTGAAAGTGATTTGACACATTAAACATTTTAGGAGAAAAATGATGATCCTTGTGCAAATTAATTCCTCAAGTTTTGTTCTGTGATGTGAGAGAAAACTAATTCATTCAAAGTCATTTTCCTTTCACCTTGACAGAGTTTACTGAATTGTTTCTAATATTGGGCATTTGACCGAGTAAAGAAAACATGACCACACCAGGGAAAGTACAGAGAGGAGGGAGATCTGTAGGGAGAGAAAAAGGCAAAACAAAACAAATGGAGGACAGTAAATAAAGATAGGAAAATAATGAGTGGTAATGGGAGGAGGAAGATGACAGGGAAGATTGCAGAATGAGGGGCTGAATGGCCAATCATTGTTAATATATATGCTCATAAGATACAGTGAAAAAGAGTCAGATGGCAAGAAGAGGACAGAAAACAATGGAGAAGAGAATGGGAACACGGAAACAAGTTGAAAAAGAGGCAAGAACAAATCATTTACATTTTAATAATGCTTTTGATGTATTCAGCAGAGTTTGTACGTTCTCCCTGTGTCTGTGTGGCTTTCCTCCAGGTGCTCCGGTTTCCTCCCACAGTCCAAAGATGTGCAGGTTAGGTGGATTGGCCACACTAAATGATCCATAGTGTTCAGGGATGTATAGGTTAGGTGCATTAGTGAGGGGTAAATGTAGAGTAATGGGATAGGGGGAACGGGTTTGAGCAGTGTTCGGTGTGGACTTGTTGTGCTGAAGGCCTCTTTCCAAACTGTAGGGTTTATATGAAAAAAAAATGCTATTTGTAGGCAATGAAAAGCATTTAAAGTGCAGTTGATAAATGAGGCAGCAACCAGTTTGCCCACTGCGGGATAGAAATGAGATAAATGACCAGTGTTTTTAAGAGGCGTTAATTGAAGGATAAATCAAAGGAAGGAAACTGGAAAGGAAAGAACTAGCCATTATGCATCCCTCAGACAAGAATGGAAAGCAACTGCGCCAGCCAATCAGTGCACCTTTTACAAATCACTCCATATTGCATGAGGTCAGCTGGCGAGCCATAAAACCAGAAGCTCCATCTAAAACTGAAGCATATTGGGAAGCAACTGGCAAGTATAAAGAAGCAGATTTTCCAAGATAAGTCTTGCAACTGATATTAACCAGATGTTTAACAGAAATGGTATTGCATGCTCACGTGGGAGCACTTTATTCTTTTTGTAAATGCCTATTGTTTATTTCTTCACTGTATTCGCTGCAGTGGTGATAGAGCAAGAGATATCCTTACCTGATATTTCGGTTTAAAATTCCCCAAGTAGCTGCCTCACTTGTGATCATGGACTCTGGATTTTTCCAATGCTCAGAAAATACACAAAACAACTGACAACTTTTATCAGTGGGTTGGGCATGCTGAGAGTGGTTAATAGTGAGGTTGCCACACTTCCCCTACAAATGACACAAAATACAAGAGAAGTTTTCATAGTCTCGGGGCTGATCACCTAGTTTAGGATCCTATATTGCAAATTAAGGTATATGTTCTGGGCGGGATTATGGTTTGCATGTTACACTTAGTCAAGGGACAGGAATAATGGTGACAACTGAGCTTTGGGCCTTCTACTTGAGGCCTGAATTAATACTAAGCAGATTAGGTAGCCATCTGGAGTGGCATAGTGTGTGAGGAGGAAAGTGTCAGCCAAAAAAGAACTGGAACTTGGCATTTTGAACAAATACGTCCCATAATTCATCATCAATTACCAAGAGGAAAGCAGCGCCAACTCCCATCAATGACACATTACCATGTGGTGACATCATACCATCAAATACTACACATTTCTGCTTCTACGTGTTATGTTCATAAATTCAGGCTTCTTCAAAGTGGGAAAACAGAGCCACAACCACTCCAGTTGGTTGTGAATTTGACGGGGTGTGCTGGGATCAGTGGAGCTTGAATTTTATCGAAAAATCAAGCAGCAAGAATCAGTCTGACTGCAATGGGTGGGAGGGGGAATTTCAGGTCTGATTGGGTCACTGCTTTGTTTTCAAGGTTTATTTCAAAGATTAACCCTATGACTGAAACGATTGGAAGCTAAACAGCAGAACCATAACTTACAGTCCCCTCATCGCTCAGGAGCGTTCACACAGCAGGGACTTTCAGTTCTCAAAATGGAGCCAGGTAACCAGCTTATGAAGCTCATCCCTTGGTTCAGAGGACAGGTTTCCCATGATGCCAAGTCTACCAGCTTTCTGTGATGTCACTTCCCACCAGTGTCTCGCAGTGAATGATGGGGTAGTCAGTGCCAAGCTGTAGGTTTGCCAGGATGGCAAATACCTGGCACCAACTCTGCTTCTAATGCCCATTCTTGCCTGAAGGACTGGGTAAGAAATTAATCCCAAAGACATAATCCACCAATAAACTAAATATCATTCTTATCTGTAGTGTTTCCATGGATCTCAACACATTAATACAGACTTAAAGCTGCTGCAACAAGAAGAAACAGAATTGAGCTGGGCAGCACGTTATTAAACTTCCTAATTTGGAAATGTTTGTTGAGCACAGAGTAAGCAGGTCTCTGGGTTCCTGCGGAAGAGTAGTGGAATCACAATTGGAATAAGTATTTTGTTTTAGTCACGTCAAGCCAAATAATTAAAGCAGCAAGAAGCAATTACAAGGAAGAGAAATGTGCAGCTACAAAGTTTTTTTAATGCATCAAATATGTTCCAGTCCATCCGAAGCCAATTATATCAGATGCGCAGACAATATGCCTGGAACTAGAGAAAGAACACAGCCAGACTTCTTTTTTGTTTCGGGAAGTGGGTGGGTTATTTCCTAGAAAGAGACATTTACAGACTATTTGAACCTGTTTTTCAGATAGCATTTCATTAGCAAATAATCAGTCTGGAGAAATATTATACTTATATCTCCAAAAAAATGCTGGTCAAAAGTAATTATTTTCATTTACAATGAGCACCAGGAGCAGGAATTCCCCTTCGTGTTAAGTAGCATGATTTGGGCCATTTCCCCACGTTGAATTGCTGACTTCTGAAAATCAGCCCATGCACATGAGATTTTCATTCTCCCAAGCTCAAGCCAGGCTGAAGTTGCAACAGCAACTTTCCAAAAAGAGCCCAAGGCAGAAACGGAGGCAGCCAATGCCAAGGCCAGCATGCTAGATGGTCGTCCTCTTCACTAGAACAGTCACCCAGTGGCTATGTAATTGATAGATCCCTGGCACTCACCCTCATTGCCCTTTATCTTCTCCACATCTTTCAGGTACTCTGCATACCCCACACCCCTTTCATGGTCCTCCCAACTTCCCCGTATTTCCTCAATGTCCTAATGCATCCTTTAAATTCTGCAGCTCTTTCAGGTCAGCTCAGCACGAATCCTCCAAACACTGCATAGGTCCTCCATATACAATCATTCAGTATCCATTCTGGAGCCATATGATAACACTGTGAAGCCTTTGAAATGAAATATATTGAACACTCATCCATTCAAAAAATTCATTCATTCAAATGAAAGATGTGCCTTTCTAAAAAGATAATACAGTCAATACAACACAGACATTGCAACTCCTCTTGATAAAAACACTCACATGCCCATTAATCTGTCAAAATCAGAAAGAAATTTCAAAAAATCTCTTCAAAATACTTCTACCTATTATTGCTTATATAACTTCCAAAAAAAAACAACCATTCTCCACAGCTCTGTCTGTGGTGTTAGTAGTTAAAAGGATGCTGTTACCATTTCCCTTTCTAAGTAACTATTTGGTTTACAGTGGCAGAAAAACAACTATTATTGCGTCTTAAGAAGAGGCTCTTTTCTTAACAAAATATAGCTCATTGCAAGGTGGCAGTTAGGTTACATCAGCTAGTTAGACATTCTTCCTTAGATGATTGGGAGACACAGATCTGCTCCCTTTGAGATCCAGAGATTTTCTCCTGATTTTCCCCACAATGACCATATGTCTTCATCAGATTTCATGGAGTTTAATGCACCATCAATAGATGCTTGGGCTTTCAATCAATGTAAAAATCAAAATAAAATGCATAGATGACCCATTTATCTGATTCTCAATACACTAAATGTTTAAGAGCACTTTATCCACTACTAAAGAAAATGCAAACCCAATGCTGGTCAATTAAATGCATACTTATATTTTATGGACAGAGCTGTTTAATTAATCACTGTATCAACTGAACAAACACCACATAATTAAGCCATATGAGGTTGGTTCATCTTTCTAAAACAAAACCTTATCCATCAAAATGTTCCTAACTTCACGACAAGTTTCCTCACCAACTGATTTTCCTGATTCACATGACCTCCAGGCATCCATCCACCTCAGTTAAGATACCAATGTTGAGGAAATTTCATTTGTAGCAGGAATTTAAATGTTGATGCTGACATTGGTTTAAGTTGGTGGACCCCCACTCCCCTGGTAAATGTCAGCCATCATGAACAGTGTGCATCCCAGATTGGGCCTCCCCGTGCAGCATCCCAGGATTATAATCCAGCCTCTGGCAATGAGATATACTTTGTGTCGAGACTGGAAAGAAATTCTTTCTAAATGCTAGACCTTGATGCAGAAATATACAGATTTTAATGTGCATGGATACCATTAAATTTCAACAATGAACCTGTTGGAATTGTAGCATTAGAAATCAGTTTCCAAGATTGTAATCCTAATAGTAATGGGGCTTGTTACCCATCATCGAATTTCTATTGTATTTTAATTTAGAAGCAATATCGCTGCTTGCAATTTAGTGTTCCCCTCAAATTTACAGCTTTAAATTTGACAACTTTGATGGGGTGAAAGTATAGAGCATTTGGAAAACTTTGTTCATCTAAATGCCTTCCAGAGTTGCAGGAGGTTAGATCTTCCTTGTTGGCAAGTCCACCAGAAATCTCAACAGGGATTAGACAATAGATGCAGGAGTAGGCCATTCTGCCCTCCAGCCTGCACCACCATTCAATATGATCATGGCTGATCATCCTTAATCAGTATCCTGTTCCTGCCTTATCTCCATAACCCTTGATTCCACAATCCTGGAGAGCCTTGATTCCACTATCCAACTCTTTCTTAAATGAATCCTGAGACTGGGCCTCCACTGCCCTCTGGGGCAGAGCATTCCACACAGCCACCACTCTCTGGGTGAAGAAGTTTCTCCTCATCTCTGTCCTAAATGGTCTACTCCATATTTTTAAGCTGTGTCCTCTGGTTCGGCACTCACCCATCAGCGGAAACATGTTTCCTGCTGCCAGAGTGTCCAATCCTTTAATAATCTTATATGTCTCAATCATGTCCCCTCTCCGTCTTCTAAACTCAAGGGTATACAAGCCCAGTCGCTCCAGTCTTTCAGCATAAGGTAATCCCGCCATTCCAGGAATTGACCTTGTGAACCTACGCTGCACTCCCTCAATAGCCACAATGTCTTTCCTCAAATTTGGAGACCAGAACTGCACACAGTACTCCAGGTATGGTCTGACCAGGACCCTGTACAGCTGCAGAAGAACCTCTTTGCTTCTATACTCAATCCCTCTTGTTATGAAGGCCAGCATGCTATTAGCCTTCTTCACTACCTGCTGTACCTGCATGCTTTCCTTCATTGACTGATGTACAAAAACACCCACATCTCTCTGTACTGCCCCTTTACTGAAATTGATTCATTTAGGTAGTAATCTGCCTTCCTGTTCTTGCCACCAAAGTGGATAACCATACATTTATCCACATTAAACTGCATCTGCCATGCATCTGACCACTCACCTAACTTGTCCAGGTCACCCTGTAATCTCCTAACATCCTCATCACATTTCACCCTGCCACCCAGCTTAGTATCATCAGCAAATTTGCTAATGTTATTACTAATACCATCTTCTATATCATTAACATATATTGTAAAAAGCTGCAGTCCCAGCACTGATCCCTGCGGTACCCCACTGGTCACTGCCTGCCATTCCGAAATGGAGCAGTTTATCACTACTCTTTGTTTCCTGTCAGCCAACCAACTTTCAATCCAAGTTAGTACTTTGCCCCCAATACCATGCGCCCTAGCTTTTCTCACTAACCTCCTATGTGGGACTTTATCAAAAGCTTTCTGAAAGTCCAGGTACACTATATCTACTGGATCTCCCTCGTCCATCTTCAGAGTTACATCCTCAAAAAATTCCTGAAGATTAGTCAAGCATGATTTCCCCTTCAAAAATCCATGCTGATCTGACCTATCCTGTTACTACTATCCAGACGTGTCGCAATTTCATCCTTTATAGTAGTGGTGGGAAAGATGCTGGAGTCTGAGGTCAGACTAACTGGTCTATAATTTCCTGTTTTCTCTCTCCCACCTTTCTTAAAAAGTGGTACAACGTTAGCCACTCTCCAATCCGCAGGAACTGATCCCGAATCTATCGAACTCTGGAAAATAATCACCAACGCATCCACGATTTCTCGAGCCACTTCCTTCAGTACCCTGGGATGTAGACCATCAGGCCCCGGGGACTTATCAACCTTCAGACCTAACAGTCTCTCCAACACCAATTCTTGGCAAATATAAATTCCCTCAAGTTCAGGTCCTTCAGCCACTGTTAACTCAGGGAGATTGCTTTTGTCTTCCCCAGTGAACACAGATCTGAAGTACCAATTCAATTCTTCTGCCATTTCTTTGTTCCCCATAATATATTCCCCTGTTTCTGTCTTCAAGGGCCCAACTTCCACTTAGCTGGCAAGCTGCATTTGGAAAAGTAGTTCTTAGTAAGGTCACAGAGCCCAACCCATCTTTGGTCAGGAGGTGCTCAATCTGGCCCATCATAAGAATGGACTGAGCTGCACCGCAGATGGTGATCTGCTCTTCCTGTTCAAATTAAATCTCTGCATTCCTCTTTGAATGAACTGTCAGTTGAAGCTGTGTTCTGTTACATGATGCACGCCACTCGCGGCTCGGTCTTAAACAAGCAATTGTGCTTTTATGAGGCTCCAATTTATATAGTCCTATTGACTAATTTTGACTGGTGCTCTCAACGTCCAGCAGTTAGTCCACGGTTAAAGTAGAGACAGACAAACGATCGGTGGGAATGGGCTACTTAGTCACTCCCCATCATTTTCACCACGTTACCACTCTGTCTCTGCTTGTGAAAAAACTGCAAATCTCTCCTAAATACCAATCATACCTGAAATAACAAGGTGGGCAAACTCAAGGCAAGGTGCCAACTGTGCTTTCATAGCTCTAGGAGCCAGACAGACTATTGCACAATTGGTCTCAAGTCAATTAACAATTATGTATAAAGCCAAGTTCCTTTTCGGTCATGAATCCAAGGCATTATATGGGTTCATGCTGACCTACTGGCAACACCTCTCCCCCTTCTTACAAGCATATGATGACAGGAAGATGCTGATGGTTACCAGAGACAAAGACATCTCTTCAATAAGGACACCAAAGGGTCTGTGCGAAAGCTAATGGTTTCACCAGCAACATTACAAAGTTATGTTAGGTCAGAGGCTGCTCACGATATGAGGAATGTAGGCACAGCATTTTCTTGCTAAGAGTATTAATGTTTAAGTCTGTTCCTGAATACATAAATGATATCCTGAAACCTTGACTCTTAACAACTAGTTACACTTTAGTAAACCTAATATCAGATAAATAAAATTATACTTAACTTTGGTCACACCGCCTATTATCTCCTTTATTGTCTCACTGTCTGTTTTTAGCTGACAACTTCTCTATAAAGTGCTCTGAGACAAGTTACAACAATAAAGAATCGACCAGAATCATTGTGCTTTATGAAAGAGGATTTTAGGTTAGAGTCATACAGATGGGAACAGACCCATCGGTCCAACTGGTCCATGCTGACCAGGTTTCCCAAACAGAACGAACCCCATTTGCCTGCATTTGGCCCATATCCCTCTAAACCTTTCCTATTCATGCATCTGTCCAAATGACTTTTAAATGTTGCAACTGTACCTGCCTTTACCTGGCAGTTCATTTTATATGCGTAAGACCCTCTGTGTGAAAAAGTTGCCACTCCGATCCCTTTTAAATCTTTCCCCTCTCACTTTAAACTTATGCCCTCTAGTTTTCAGCTGCCCTACTCTTCGGGAAAGACTTTGCTCTTCATCTTATCTATGCCTCCCATAATCTTTTAAACCTCGATACGGTCACTCCTCAATCCCGTGCTCCAGGAAAAAAAGTTCCAGTCTAACTAACCTGTCCTTATAACACAAATCCTCCATCCCCAATAACATTCTTGTAAATCTTTTCTGCACATTTTCCAATGCAATTACATCCATCCTAAAACAAGAAACCACAACTGTAAGCAGTACTCCAAACGTGACCTCACCAATGTCCTGTACAGCCACAACATGATTCCCAATTCCCATACTCCATATTCTGACCAATGAAGGCAAGTGGGCCAAATGCATTCTTCACCACCCTGTCTACACCCCAACACCACTTTCAAGGAACTATGTACCTGAATCCCCTACGCCTCTCTGTTTGACAACACTCCCCAGTGACTTATACAGCCATTAACTGTATAAGTCCTGCTCCGATTTGTTCAAAATCCAATACTCCACATGTATCCAAATTAAACTCCACCTGACATTCCTTGGCCTATCGCACCCTTAGATAACCTCCTTTACACTCCACTATCCTACAAATTTTGGTGTCATCAGCAGATTTACTAACTAAGCTTCCTATACGCTCATCCAACTCATTTATATAAATGACAAACATATTTACATTATGATTTGGAGGTGCCAGTGTTGGAGTGGGGTGGACAAAGTTAAAAATCACACAACACCAGGTTATAGTCCAACAGGTTTAGGTGGAAGCACTAGCTTTTGGAGTGCTGCTCCTTCATCAGGTGATTGTGGAGTATAAGATCGTAAGACACAGAATTTACAACAAAAATTTACAGTATGATGTTACTGAAATTATATATTGAAAAAGACCTGGATTGTTTTTTCAGTCTCTCATATTTTAGAATGACCATGTCGGTTTCAGTTCTTTCATATGTAAATCCGAGAACTTAAAGTTACATTCTCAAGTGAATTGAAAAATATTTACATTATGTTCTCAAATGATTGCTTATGCATGGGCCTGAGAGAGTTCTTTCTCTTGGCCTCACCCTCCTGCATTGGCTCCTCCATATGCTCCAATGTTCATTCTCTTGTTTTAAGCATTTTTCAACCATAATATTAGAAAATGCAATTTTCCTCAAATCAACTTTCTTACCCTAAAGCTTCTCTCCAGATGTTAGCAAGGCAGAGGTGGTAGCAGAGTGGTAATGTCACTGGACTTGTAAACTAGAAGATTAGGCTAATGTTCTGGGGATCAATGCCACTATAGCAAATGCATACAATTTGAATTCAAGAAAACAAATCTCGAATTAAAGGTAACCTCATTGAGACTATTATCATATTTCTATTAAAAAAAACATTTGGTTCACTCATGTTCTTTAGGGAAGGAAATCTGCCATCCTTATCTGGTCTGGCTTAAATGTGACTCCAAGACCATAGCAATATAGTTGATTTGACAGAGATTATGATTAAAGCACAATGTTCCATTGTGCACCAGGGAACAGTAACATTTCATTCTCTAAATTCATGACAAAACGTAGACCCAAATTCATGTTTAGTAACTGCCAGACACAGGAATGTAACTTACTACTTCTTAACAAATGACACAGAATTTACAGCTTTAAATTGCTTTAATGTTTGAGGAATTAATGAGATCTAACAGGCTTTGAGCAAGTAAGGAGGCCAAGAAATCAGAGAGAGCAAATCAGATGGTCTGTGAAGGTGGGAGACAAAATGGAAGAGGGTGCAGTATAGGACAAGCAAAAGAAAAACAAAGGATGGATTCAGAAAGAGAAGACAATGGCATGGTGGTAATGTGATTGAACTAATAGTTAACCCTCTGGGAGAAGGGGTTCAAATCCCATCCATGGCAGATAGTTAAAATTTGAATTCAACAAAAAAGAATCACAAGAAATAAAAGACTAACTTAATGGCAACCATGCAACAACTGTCAATTTTCATAAAAACCCATTTGGTTCACTAATGTCCTTAAGCCAGGAAAATCTGCCATCCTTATCTGGTCTGGACTACATGTGACTCCAGACCCACAGCAATATGGTTGACTCTTAACTGCTCTCTACACAATTAGGAATGAGCAATAAATGCTGGCTGAGCCACAGATGTACATATCACATCAATGAATATATTTATTAAAATAAAAACTTTTTAGTTACTTCAAGAGCTTCCAAGTGTTATGAGGCATTACATTAGGCATTGTCCCCATTTTCCAAGTCTCTTACTTGCACACAAACTCAAAGTTAACAAAGGAGTAAAATCCAAGTTGGGATAACAACATAAAATTTCCGTATCACTGTTTAAAATCTTCCAATATTACAATAAACTAAGAACAGTCAATGTGAAAAAACCTAATTTCTAAGATGTATTATGATACTTAGTTCCTAATGTAGCTTACCTCAGGTTGCCACTGGGATCTTAATAAATCATAACAGAGCTCTGTGAATATTTTACACAGCTGGATTGTGGGTGTTTCTGTGCACTTGAGTTGCTGTAAAGCATTAACATTCGCATTGCAATCATGATAAAAAGAATTTAAAATTGCACCCTCAGGTTAAAGAGTACGCCGAATTTCAGAATTTCCCAGAATTTTGACACCCTGGTTGGCGGCATCATTCAGAATGACTTACAACATGAAACAACAGTGGCATATCACTGTAAACAAAGCTGTGCAGTTGATAACCAGTCCAGTGCACCACTGAGAACAGCACAAAGTCAAATCATAAAATAAGTCTGAATTTAACTGAGTGGAATAGAAAATCAAATATTTTCAAAATGTTCCAGTTTTTGAACAGGCAGAGTTTTCAACATCTAATCTGCATGATGATCAATTCCACATCATATTGCTGTTTCACAAAGTTAGCTTATTTCTGGGATAAGTAGTTCAGTTCTCTAACTCTGAAGTGCAGTTATGCTGGATATACTGGTCAGGATTTGCATATTGTCAGCAGCAATGTGCAAGGAATTATTTTCAGGTGACGATGCTCTTCAGACATTATTGGAGACCCAAGGCACAGAATTATTGAGCAAAAGGGCAAACTTGGATTTCAGATGGATTGCGGAATCTTAGCAGAATTTGGCTGAGCAGCGAGATAGGATAGCATCCAACGGGTTTGGAACAAATCCAATGACGAGTAACTTTGAGTCACGGACAGATGTTCTTGAAAACTTCCACAATGCACCTATCTTTTGAAACGCAACATAGTGTACATTTTGTTGTTGAAATTAAAAAGTTGCAAAGAAAATGATCAGAGCAGGCACAATGATAAATATTGCCAATTACACAGTTCCCCTCACATGGTTTTATTTTGTATTTACTCTCGGAATGTGAGTGACATTGATAAGGCCTCATTTATTGTCCAGGTCTTCTTCTTGAACTGCTATTATCTTTGAGCTGGTAGTGCAGAAGCACTCTTTCACGTAGCATTTTGTTTTTTTTTATATAGGAAACATTGTATAGATCGTCCCTGCATTGCAAAAGGATCCCATTCTGGGATCTATGTTTGCAACTAGATTTGTTAGGTGGAACACAATACAGGACAATGTAAAACAGCCATAACTACAGGAAAGGTTCGTATGGTGGCTGTTTAAAATTACAGCCCTGTATGGGATCACATTTAATAAGTACGAGAGTTCATAAATCAGGAAGATCTCCTGCACACAGTTAGAATTGTACTACTTAATTCTGATTAGTTTGCCCAAAACAAAAAGTATTGTCACTTGAAGCAGTAAGTGATACAGCAATAAGCTTTTCAATTTTGTTCTAATTTTAGTGCAGGGTACCCATCTCGGACTCCAACATGAAACTAAAGATGACAGGGAATGCAGAAAGGATGATAAATGTCAGACAGCTGTTAGTATGCTCATGGAAATGAACATTCTGCACCTCAAGGTAGGGAGATAGTATTTTTGAATCTCAAGTTAGGTGACGGTGTTTCACTCGGAGACAGAAGGGTGCCGGGAAAGCGCTGGAAGATTTTGCTGGATGCGGAGATGGATAGCTGTATGCTGCATGGAAGATGGCAGTCAATAATCATAGTTTGGTTCCCCTCGCACTGTTAGGAGTGATCTGAGCTCAATGGCCAGTTGTGGAACAGCCCACAGCCCCAGTCCACCCAACGTAGACATCCTGGGGAGGGGGATGGCATCAAAGTCAGAGGGTCCAACACCCAAACAGCAGCTTCAGGCAGGAAATGGCAGCCTATGTGCTCCCAAAAAAAAAGTGTGTTCTTTCATCCACTCCTCACCCCAACCCCCACAACACACACAAACACAATCAGAGAACCCTTGGCTCTGCAAGTTATTTCAGCTTACCCATTCCAAAAAAGCACTAATCCTGATATGTCCACCCAACCCTCAGCGTGCCTCAGCACCACCCTCTGACTGGCCAGCAACAGTGCACTCTGCCTGTTATCTTTAATTGGACAATAGGCTCAAAAGGTTTGGAAGACGATCTCCAGAAATGTCTGCGACATTCTGTCAGCAAAAGCAGACTCAGGACTGACGTGTGGTGCAGACGTTGTATCCCCAATGCCCAGAGGAAAGTTCAGTTCAATGAGTCAAATTTAGGCCATGTGGACAGCTATTTGTTTAAGGAAACATCAGTCTTTTGTCAGCTGGTAACATTCCTGTTCAGCCTACATCCAGACTGAGGAATTTTCAGATTTCCAAAATTGTATACAAAATGTAGCAGGGGGTTTACGTGCAACTTGCCATCAGACTTATCTGATGCAACAGCATTGCTAGACTCCTGGTGGATCAATAAATCCAGAAAATATTTAAACCACAGCACTTGAACAACTAAAACAAAAAAAAATGAGAAGACATTTCTAGACATAAGTACACACAGAGGTTAAATATCAAAACCATTGGAACCTGACCAAACTGAGTTAGGCACAGAATCAAGTCATTGTGACACAGTAGGCCATTTGGCCCATTCAGATCTTGCCAGCATTCTGGACAGCAATCCAAATCAGTCTTATTCTCCTCCTTTATCCTTCTAGGTCTGGACATTTATTTTCTCCAACAGTCAGTGCAATTTTCTTTTGAAATAATGGATTTCCTCTACTTCTACCATCTTGGAGCAAAGGAGACTGAGTGGAGATCAGATAGAGGGGTATAGGATTATGACAAGTTTAATTAAGGTGGAAAAAAGAAAAACTTTTCCCCTTTAGCTGATGGTGTAAGGATTAGCACGCACAGATCGGATGGCTTGTACAAGAGATAGAGTGATATGTGAGAGGACCATTATCCCAATGACCTGGAGCTCACTAAACTACAAGGTGGCAGCAATGTCCAACATCTCACGCCTTCATGCAACTTCATCTTCTTTCTGCTGGAGCTCAACCATCTCCATTTAATTTCATAACTCCCCATCTATTCTTATGAACCTGCCATGAGGGCATTAGTCTTTGTCCTGTTGAGGTAAAACCTGTTTCCTTTTAATCTGTGGGAGGGGGTGGGGGTACCTTCTGCATTAGAAGTAGAGCTAGTGCCACAAGAACTTGAAGCCTTCATACCGGCTCCTTGCCTCACATTGATCCTCCCTACCTTTATACTTTGACTCCTACTTGTGCACAGCACCAGAAGTAATCCAGAGACTAATACTACTTTTCAACTTGCTCTCCAGCTCCTGAAAGTTTGCCCATAGAGCTCAGTACATGATCTCCTTATGTTGTTGGCCACTTTGTACCACAACTTCCGGCTCATTCCCTTTGCCCATTGAACATGTTGAACTTTCTCCATTACCTCAGCACCAAGGAGGCAACACACTGGGCAGGACACTATAGAAAAGCAAGTCTGTGCTTTGCTGCTCTCCCCCTACAGTCCCCGTGGTACCATGGTTTGGATTGCTTCACCTCAATCTCTCCTGAATATTACATTATTTCCTGAATCAACATCATTACAACAAATCATTTGATCATTGCCTCATCACTGTTTGTGGGACCACTCGGAGAATGGGTTGGCTGCCAATTTATAACTGTGACTATGCTTTAAAATACTTAATGTTAAGGCCTTTGAGACAACTTGAGATTTGTCAGGCAGTACAGCAATTTCTTTCTTTCCTTTAAGTGAACAGTGACTAGGAAGCCCTGAGGGCTGGGGTATTAATTCTGAGCCTTGAGTGCTGCTCTGTGAGATGCATTAATCCAGCACAGACCAGGGATCAAATTCAGAAACTTTCTCATCTATGTAAAGTGGACCTACAGTGTGTGCAGTTATTAGACACTGCATGTTGAGTAGACTGCAAACCTTCAATCAAAACAATGTTACTGACTATTAACCCCACCGCCTCATTTGACTGATACTAATCGCAATAATTGCTCCCTATCCAAATTATGCAGCAGTGTTTCCAGTGGATTTAAACTTTTTGATTCAATTTTGATCTAAATTGGGTGCAATGAAACCTGAGTATTTTGTGGTTTAATTTGCTCCTTGGGTGTTGGTTTTGTAATTTCACCAACACAATGAAATTTCACCATGTCAAATCATTGCAATGAAAGTAGATATCAAACTAACAGCTCTTACTTATCCTCTCGTGTATCCCAGCCCAATGCGCACTCTGCAGCATGATTAAAATATAAATATTCAAGTTAAACACTGTACTATTAATGGTGGAAAGGTTTATTTATTTGTAAAAAAAAAGCCCATTGCAAATTCCACAGACCTTTGGGTCATTATATCTGACATGAAAATAGCTCCCATAATACATGGTCAATGAGGTAATATGTGACATTACTTGTGGAACAAATTCCACACAACCACCTACTCGCTCAATCATCTCATTAACTTCTGTGTTTACAAAGACAACAGAATAAACTCTCATACATTTTCTCTGTGGTGCCAAAATGCAGGACAAATCCTTCAGATATACTCCTGTTTTATTAACAGCTGACTTGCGTTGCATCAACAACTGCCATGTACTGCAGTGTAATCACATTCCGTAGATTCGTGATTATCACGGTTATTTAATTCTTAAGTACTGTTTGTAGTGAGGAAGCAATTATAGCAAAGAAACCCTCCATCCCCACTTCCTTGGGAGACAAACATTTTGAGGCTGAAAACTCTGAGGCAATGCTGATACTTACACTGGGACTGTGTCCTCCTGCATCACTGTATACACCACTTAGTGAATTTACTGATGTCCAGGAACACATTGGATCCCAAACGAAGTTAAGGTTAGGGTTTGGTAGTGGAGGAGGAAGGTTCCTTGCCTTTGCGCCCACCACTTAAATCGGCAATGGCCATCGGAAGGGCGGAAAAAGATTCCTTTCACCTAGTACAAGGAAGTCGAGAAATTTCTTATAACAGAGATCCAGCCTTTTACTTTGTGCAATGTTTCCCCTCTGCAAACTTGTGGTTACTGGAGCCCTGAATACTTTCAGGGCCTGTTTATTGTAAGAGGTGCATGCACAAGTAAAGTAAGTGTGAAATGAAGAAGACAGGATCAACAAAACCAAAACTGTGCCAATGTGTGAGGTGCCCCTGAAGTAACTGTTCAGCTGTCTCATTACTCAAGTTACTTTGTCACAACATTAAAAAAAAAGCTAGAAAAACTTTTCAAGTATATTATTCCATAGGCTTCCCATCTCATTAACTAGAGCTGTCCCACATAACACACATTTAGTCAACAGAGAGGTAAGGCTGAGATCTGATCCTACATCTCTAAAACCTACTTTGAAATGGCAAGAGTTAAAGTCCTGATAGCAGTTGGTCAAGGGTGGAAGCAGAGCCAAACTTTACTCAATTTCAATTTATACAGAGTGGAAAATTAGACACACACACTTCCTAACTCAACAGTCACCCTGGTGTCAGTAAGAGTCTCTTTATATGTTGAAGTAACAACCCATCCATGCATACCACTGCACATTTAATCACAATTGATAAAGAATGAATTGTAATAATAGTTCAGTCTTACGAGTGACTGTTCACATAGCATTACAGTTGAATACTCAATGTGTGCTCTTTTGGGATGAGGCTGAGCCAGAAATATCATTCAGCAAATCTAGAAAAATGTTCAGCTCTTGCCTGACTGCTTCCCTGACTGAGATCAGTCGGTTTTGATTTATTCTTATGAGATGAGCTACACATTGCAGACTGGCTTCTATTGTCCATCCCTAATTGCCCTCAGAAGGTAGTGGTAGACCTTCTGTTGAACTGCTGCAGCCCTTTACTGACTGCGCTCCCTCAGTGGTGTTGGATAAGGAATGCCTGGATATTCACACAGTGAAGAAGAAATTGGGAGTATACGTTCAAATCAGAACGGTGGGGGACTTGACCACAGACGTGCAGCTGAAGGTGCTTCCATGATCGTGCATCTCCTCTTACTAATCATAAAGATTTCAGGGACATTTGGTGCAGGCCAAAAATTGTCGTCAGTCGATACTGCAGCCACAAATGGACCAGTGGCTGAGGGAGTAGATGTAAAGGCCAGTGGCAGGAGGATTAATGCTACGAAGCTTCATGACAGCTGTTGCAGCTGCTATTACAGAGATCAAATAGAGACCTCTGTGAAAGATGGGAATAGACTTGGGAGGTGACAACATATTCAAGGACTTGAATGTTGGGACAATAGTTTCCAGATGTGGAAACGGTTGGTTTTAGAAGTGGGTCATGCTAAATGACTGGGGAACCTTCACAGAGACACTAATGACTTAATGAGCTGTTGCAGTGCGGAACTATCACAATGAAACTCACTTAGGGAATGATGGACCATTACAAAGACACTCACGGACTGACAACTAATCACACTGAAGCACAGGGGAACCATAACATTGATTCCTGGAGTTGGGACAGAATATGGTGATTGTGGCATGCTGATAATAAAGGAAGTTGAATTATTTTAATATAAAGTTTATTCCATTTAATTTGTTCAAGTTTTATATTAAACAACACAACTGCAGGCCAACAAGCTGCAGTCTACCCAAGGCAAGCGGACAATTGAATCGTATAATCACATTTTCTTCTAGCTATTAATGTCATAAACACTCTGGGGAGACGGCATTGGGTAAACTCAGACAGGTGGGCTTCTTGAGAAATGAACACTTCACAAGT
Source organism: Chiloscyllium punctatum (assembly GCF_047496795.1). Classification (NCBI taxonomy): domain Eukaryota; kingdom Metazoa; phylum Chordata; class Chondrichthyes; order Orectolobiformes; family Hemiscylliidae; genus Chiloscyllium; species Chiloscyllium punctatum. The sequence goes on along the minus strand of NC_092776.1, from coordinate 45,085,611 downwards.
CAGGATGTAAAAATGTACAAAACCTATCCACATCCACAATATCTCTATTCAGTCACAATTGGTCGAAGCTTCAGACTTTCTACAGACAAATGTTATAGTGTTGAACAGAGTAGTCTCACGTTAGGTAATTTTGGTACCTTACCTACCACACAACTCTTCCTTGTGATGTTGAATGAGAAACTTACTTACTGAATGTAAGGATTGCACAATTACATTCTCTACTGTCATACTGCTGTTTGAGTGTCTCTTTACAATATACACAAAAGAATTCCAGCTGAACATTATTTGCAATTATTCTGCAAGGGTGATATGACTGTCCATTAACAATTAATAATTTTTTTTTAAAAAATGTAAGATAAGAAATCCAACTCCTATTTTTCATCAAGCCCAAACAATAATGCAGGTTTACATACTTGGTTCACGGAAGTATTTTGCAGGGTGCCCTGGATGGCATGAAATGCTGTTTTCACCTTAAAGAGACGTTATCTTCACAATAAAGGAGTCAGAACAGGTCATGCAAGATTTCTAACTGGTGGGATATCATAAAATTGATGACTTTCAGCATGACACATTCTGCTATGCCATCAAAACAGTTTGCAGAGGCTTGTTTCTTCCACCAAACCCTGTCGGATTGTGCTGGTGGCCAAACTGCCAGGAGAAAAGTGACTGTTTGTACTGATTTCCAGAAGATGTTATACCACTACCCTTTTGGTACATTGGTCCCATCCGAACAAACTCAGAAGCTAAGAGTTGCGTTTTCATTTTGACATTGTCACAATCCAAAGGGAAAAAGGAGAGTGAGTTTTAAAAAGATGTGACTGTGCTAAAACTATACCAAACACAAGATAAGGGAAAGGTGAAGTGACCCCATGAAGAAATGTCAGGATAACCACAGAGAGCCTTAGGGTAATTCTGCTATTCAAAAGAGATTGCTAGAAAGAAATCACTTACTTACACTCAACATGACCACCATGTGAAACATCAGTTTGTTGAACTTTCTTTGACACAGACTGACAAAATGCAAATACTAATTAAACAAAGATTGACTTTTAACCTGAACAACGTATGCATGAGTAAAATAAATCCTACCAAACCATTAGGAGTAGATTACTGTTAAATGCAAGAAGCAGAAATAAGAGAAAATTTGGGTTGTGGGGGACTGAAGATGTCAAATTGCCAACTTTAATTCTCACTGAATCAATACAAATCAATTTTACTACCTCCCATGGCTACTCAAAATCATGCCCAGTAATACTTCCATGACATTTTCAAAACATTTTAAAATTTGCTTTCAACAGCAGACTTCTTAAAGTCACCATTATCTTGCATGTTTCACTCTTCTTTTTAATTCAGATTACTGAACGATTTATTCTATGTGAAAGTTAGTTCACATCCTGTACCTTCGTGTCTGAGCTTAGCTCTGGGTTGGGAGAAAGACAGCGGGAACTGTATCTCTCTCCAAACATCTGCAAACAATCAACAACAGCACAGCTGTCCAAACCACCCCTCCTCCATCCATCCCTTTCAATAATTCAACTTTCTGCTTACTTGATTTTGCATGAAATAGCGCATTAATTAAACATGCAGTAAATAAATTTGGAGGACATTACAATCAAGATCAACCCACAGTATAGTTAAGTTCATACCAATCCCTAAGTTAACCAGCCAAACAATTCTTAAACTAATAAAAGGACCCTGTGTGTAATTTATATGACAAATTATTCTAGAAGAGAATTGAGATCAGTGATGAACATTTCTGCATACACTCTACAATATAAATGGGAATGTTAGGAGTCAGAGTGGGGAGAAATAGACTGATAAACATTTTTGAAAATTTGATGGGTTGCGTTATGGATAAGCTCATGTCCACTGTAGCAGCTTTTGCATCTGAGCTGAGAGTGAGCTCAGCATCAGTCCACTCCTGAACTCCTTCCATCTGGACTACTGACAGAAGAAATGAAACACATAAATTGTAAAGTATATTTGGCGTTCGGGGGCAGGGAGCTAGAGGGAATTACAAAATATTGGAACCGTGTGTTTGGATCATTCCTAATTGATTTTTCACAACAGTAAAATCACAGGAGTGAAATAATTATTTACATGTAGCAGTTAATTAGTTAACTAACATTTTCAGAACGGAAAGACGGATATTCATTTGTCCACCAAAGTAGTAGCCTAAAATCCAGAAATCACTACATAACAAATAATTGAGAAATTAATAGATTTTTAAGAAAAGGTTCCCTATTCATCTAGATTAAAGTTACTGTTTGAAGGAACTCAAATAAGGAGTAAGTTTTACTTTTGAACACAGGTTGAACATATTGTTCATTTTTGACAACTTTAACCATACTTTAATCCCTACTTTACAAGTTTACTCTGAATGCTGTCGAAAAACAAAATGCACATACATCAGATTTTTGAAATGTGCATGCTCACCAATATGAAGAACTGAGAGAATATATTTTGAGATATACACATACATACACACATACAATGCTCAATAACCAAATTACTTTAAAATACAATCCCTTTGTTTTGAAGTCAAACAAATCAGCAGATTTGCACATAGCAAGGTTCCTGAAACAGCACTTGAGATCAATAAACAAATTGCTGGTTTGAAAATATTGACTTGGGTGAAGCATTGGCCCAGGACATTAGAATAGCTTGCTGTTCTTCATCAAATATAGCCAGTGAATCTCTTACATTGGAACAATCTATCAATGATGTTTCATATTTTAGAACAAATAAACAATAACTTCAATGTAGAAGAATCAAAATATGGACTTCAAGTTAAGGAACATAAAGATACAACAGTATCTTCCTCGACCTACATGTGTTACAGGTAAATAACTACAAGTTACTTTTAAATTGTTTACTTTAAAAGATCTCACAGGCAATCCAATGCTGAAACATTATTTAAGCTTTATTTCACATGGCTTTCAAAATAAGACCTCTCCACTAAGCAACTTAAATCTCACAACCCAATTTGGCTATTCCCGATTAATGGAGGAGTCTGGCCAGGATTCTAAACAATAATGTCTTTCTCTGGAAACGTCCAGGGTTGGGTCCTTATGCAGTGGTGTTCTTCAAAGTTCTGTTACTGAATTGTTCTGGAGTTGGATTTGTATACAAACTCTTTCAAGTTTGTAGTATGACATTTTTGATGATTCACTAGATTCTTCCATTCCCCAATATTGATTAAATTTCTGGAGAATTCCAGTCTGTAGCTTGCCTTGTTATCAGAAATAGATCCCGCCCCTTGATACATTTGTGGTTAGCTGCCTGTTAAAAACATAGCTTTTCCTGCAATTAACTCCTTTACTTCAGGACATTCCTTCTGCATACAAAGTCTTAATTGCTCATTTGTCATGAGGCAGAAGAGGGGTATCTCCTTTGTCCCAGGAAGCAACTTGATATCGTTACTTCTTCCCAAGGATGGTTAATTCACATGTTGCTTTTTAATTCCTTTATACCAGCTCCATATCCCTTTCATTTTGAGAAACAGCTCATTCCAGACAGAGGCAGACTGCTATTTTCCATGTGTAATAGATTATTTTTGTTGATTCCTTCAATTCATGAACAGTTGTTAAGGTTCTGAAGTTTACATTGTCACAGAAATTAAGTTAGATTGTGGAATGAATATTAAACACGTCAATCCTCTGGATAATAGCCAAAAAGATGGAGGAGAGTGGGGCACAGATGTGAGGTAAATCTACACCTTCTCAAACCATTTGGCTACTACTATTATTGTTCACAGTGGAAGACTTTGTCACTTGCTATACCAATACCTGCAACATCTTATTAGGAAATCTGAAAGTTAGTACTTTCACATAATCCTGTTGGACTATAAACTAGTGTTGTGTGATTTTTAACTTTATTAAGAGATAGCAACAGAGTGTCTGACATTGGTTAGGCCACTGTTGGAATATTGTGTGCAATTCTGGTCTCCTTCCTATTGGAAAGATGTTGTGAATCTTGAAAGGATTCAGAAACTATTTACAAGGATGTTGCTGGGTAAATAGATAAAGTATTTTCCCTGGGGTCGGGCAGTCTTGAACTAGGGGGCATAGGTTTAGGGTGAGAGGGGAAAGATATAAAAGAGACCGAAGGTGCAACTTTCTCACACAGAGGGTGGTACGTGTATGGAATAAGCTGCCAGAGGAAGTGGTGGAGGCTGGTACAATTGCAACATTTTAGAGGCATTTGGATGGGTATATGAATAGGAAGGGTTTGGAAGGATATGGGCCAGGTGCTGACAGGTGGGACTAGATTGGGTTGGGATATCTGGTCGGCATGGACAAGTTGGACCGAAGGGCATGTTTCTATGCTGTACATCTCTATGACTCTGTGGATTTTGAAACAGAGGCAGATGGATTTGGATCAGGGCTATCAAGCTTTCTTTTTGTTTATACTGGGTCAGAAGGTTTTTTTGGAACAACAATCTAAGTGCATCAATTTTCAACAAGCATGTGACTGCAATCAAGTGCCTGAGAGAACACTACACTGTTAATAGATGGAATGTTTATACCGCTGAGTTTACAACAGACTAGAAAGCTCAGTTTTAGCTATGATTACAGAATGGAAAATTCAAGGTCTCAGTTCAGAAGAAACAGGAGTTTAGTTGGGAAAGGAGAACAAGTTTTTCCCAGAAGGAGAATCATGTTTTTAGTTCAAAGGAAGAAGTCACGCTTGCCATAGTTTACAGTTTGCAAGGAATCTTCAAGTTGTTAGCACGAAAACAAATTAGATTAGAATGATGAAGGGATTCCTGATGAAGGGCTTTTGCCCGAAACGTTGATTTTCCTGCTCCTTGGATGCTGCCTGACTTGCTGTGCTTTTCCAGCACCACTCCAATCCAGATGATTTCCAGCACGTTCAGTCCTCACTTTTGCCAAAAACAAATTAGGCCATTTCAATTGTGAAAGATTCACACCAGCAAATTCTAAAGAGAAATCTTAAAATTGCCTCTATAGTTCAAGGAAAGGAATCTGGGAGGAATCAATTAAGTAAAAACTCAAAGAATTGAGATAGGATTAAAAATTTCTCTGAAATGATTATGTGTAAAAGGACAGCACTGGAAAACAGGCTGAAACGACATTTTGCTCTTGAGCATGGTAGTGTGGCCGAGTGGTCTAAGGCGATGGATTTAGGCTCCAGTCTCTAAGGAGACATGGGTTCGAATCCCACCACTGCCATTTGTGGGTCGCAGGTTGCACTGCAGGGAGTTAAAGTTTGTGTTAAGCATTGATGTATTTAAAAATGGGCAGTGCAGTGGTTAGCACCAGAGACCCAGGTTCATTTCCCGCCTCAGGCAACTGTCTGTGTGGAGTTTGCACATTTTCCCTGTGTCTGTGTGGGTTTCCACCGGGTGCTCCGGTTTCCTCCCACAGTCCAAAGATGTGCAAGTTAGGTGAATTGGCCATGTTAAATTGCCCGTAGTGTTAGGTAAAGGGGTAAATATAGGGGAATGGGTCTGGGTGGGTTGCTCTTCGGCGGGTCGGTGTGGACTTGTTGGGCCGAAGGGCCTGTTTCCACACTGTAAGTAATCTAATCTAATCTTTCTAACTATCTTATGTATATTATTGATTACTTTGGTTTTATTTTGTGTATCAAACTTAAGTTCCATTATTGATGTGAATGAGTTTCAGTGACTAACCACCATGTATTCAACTGCAGAAAAAAATACTCTATCCAGCTTGGTTTCATCTGGGATCTGACTTGTCCACTATTACCATTAGCTGAGATCCTATCACAAACAGATTTGATAAATTAAAGACACCAATCGTCAAAACGTGGTGAGTCAGGGAAAAAATGTCAGGTATTGCACCCCACTGCAAGGATCACCAGCATTGACAATATTTTGGAAGAAAGGGAAAAACATAATCATACCAACAGCAACTACACATAAATAATAGAAACCATTGGGAGGGATATACAGCGTATTTAGGAACCAATGTTTTAGCATGAATTTGAATGGAGCTTATTTTACCTGAGAAGTTTCCTCATATTACTTATACAGTACATATCAATAGACATCATCTCTGGGAATTTTCGAAAGTTTTTGAAAACGTTTCACATGGAGGTCTTGTAAACAGATTACAAATAGCAAAGATCCAAGTTGGATCACAGAATGGAATAGTGATTAACAGAGAGGCAATAACAAACTGGAAAAGTGTCCAATAGAACGTACAATTACTCATCTTTGCTCCTTCATTACTAACCTAGTTGTTAAGCTGCTGAACTAATGTTTGGAAACACAAAATTGAATATAATATTTCCTAATAGTTCTGATTAGTTAAGTAATTAGACAATTGCAAATTTGAAACACTGAAGAGTATTGGGAAAATGTTTATCACGAACACAGAATTAATGCAATTAATTATTATGGAGTTTCTAGAAAGGGTAACAGCTCTGCCTATATCTAAGCATCATGTGTTTCTGTTAAACAATAAGAATTATTCGAAGGATTTACTAAACACCAATCGGATGCCACTAACGTTGTTTTGTTGACATAAGTGTCACACCAAAATACAAGTGACCTGCATCTGAATTGGAAAAGGTATATCAGAGATTGTGCCAAAAGTGAGTTTAGAGGAATTTAATCTTCATAATCCAAAGTGCATTGTTGGTGCCATTAGGGGCACAAGTACTAAAATAGGATAGATAAAGATTTTAAAAACCAAGTTATTTCAAATAAATAAGGAAACAAAGGCTAGAAGCATTTTTAAAAATTATTCACACTCACATTTAATATAGATATTAGGAAGATTTATTCAAAGAGTAAAAATACTTGAAATGACTTTTTCTTGGGGCGATGGAGACAAACCCTTGCTCATGTTCCAAATATTGTGAGAGTTTTAATTGAAGCAATTACAGATTTCAAAAGAAAATAGGAGTCTTTTCTCACCCTCAACATTTTTCAGCTTATTAGTTATTAATTTGAGTTGTTAGGAAAGAAGTCCTTAAGTCAGAGCATTGTGATTTACTTAAGTAGAGATTTAGAACACTTTATGGTAGCAAATGGCATTGAATTTTTAAATAAAAATGCCTTCTGTTGGCCAGGATTAGTGAGATATCACAGAAATTGGGCAATGTTTTCTGTCAGAGATGCTAGTCAATCACGTTCTTCTCCAACCAAAATCCAAGGTTAGCCCAAGTCACAAATAACATTCTTACAAGAATGCCAATAAAAAAAGTATAAGGTCAGAGCAAATTAAAAAAAAGAAAGAAACTGCTTTAGAGAATGATTTGTCAACCATCAACAGTCAGCCTAACAGAGTACTTGTGAAACAATAGAAGATAGTGAACTACACAAACCTGTGTGGCTGATTATTGCTCCCTTTTAATCATAGGTATCTTCTGATCAATCTATTCAGAGAGGTTATTGCACCACCCGGGAACAGATGGGACTTGAATCCATGTCCCTTTAATTATGTTTAATTGGTGGTATGGATTAGTAGACTATTTAGTTATCCGTTACAAATAGGAACGTACTGAACTGTGGTTCTTGGGTTAGGAGGTCACATTTGTAACATGGAGCTCTGTTACTAAATGTTTGTAGAAATGTGTAATGATAAGCTCTAGTTCTATCATTCACTACTTACTTTACTGGAGGATAACATTCCTCTCAATATTTCGGATACTTGTTTTTTTCTGATCCTATTATACTCGTGCTATTACATTGTGCCACTTATATTGTTTTGTTGTGGTAAGTGTCACACCAAAATACAAGTGACCTGCGTCTGCATTGGAAGAAGTGTATTAGAGAACTGACATATAAAGATAACTGATATTGTTTATTGTATTAAAAAAAATTGTAGTGATTCTGCTCATTCCATTGTTTATTTGCTGCAATTTGGATCAATTCAAATTATTGGCTTCATGAAACAGAATAACACAGAGAAAAATAGCTCAAAATGACAGTAAAATGTCACAAACTATTGGCTAAAGATAAAGTTTAGACCAAAAATCTTTATGAGGTTTACGTTTTGACATTAATTGGGTAAGGATTTAGATCATCACTTTCATGAAGAGGCACACAAAACAGGGAGGTGATAACTACAGAACCAACACATGATAATACAAGTTATTTACATGGAAGTAGAAATGTTTCATCCAAAATCATTTCCATATCAGATCATGAACTGGCTTGCTTGAAATAGTCACCATGAATGCTGCAAATCCAACTGCCTTGGTAAGTGAAGTTGCATTTCACCTTCTCTCCATGAGATCACAACACCCAGTTGGTGTCACTTTAAAAGTCCATACTTCCAGGACAGTGTGGTATATCCCAATACAGGCTACCCATGAGAGAGATGAATGAGAGTGTACATGACCTGAAAATGATTTGGTGCTCAGATGTTGCATATACAACAATGTTGATTGTTTGGCATCCCAAGGAATGCTAAGACTGCCACTGTAACACAGTTAAAGCAGTTAGTTACACTGTCACCTGGGACCAACCACTCCAGAAACACTCAGAAAATAAAGAATTTGTTAACACACAGTCGCTCCAATCTCTGCTGGTAATCAGTGACTTGCCAATGACCCTTTGTTAATCTTGCAGCATATTTAGTGTGAAAGCATTGAAATAATGACCTGGTGGAAATAGTTGGGGGCTCAAACCATTGTTACAACTAAATACATAAACTTCCATTTTTGACTTCTAATATAAGAATATATAAGAATGACAGATTTATTCACACTTCATAGAGTGGGAACTTGCTAGCTTTACTTCTGTTGACAGTAAAAAAAACTATCCAATATTGATACATTATTTGGCTTTATTATTCATGCATTGTATCAGAGAGTGCAGGCAAAGTGTCAAATCTAATTAAATGTCATTTTGATTGTTCATTTCAAGTCAGGTAGCTTTCCAAATGGTCAAAAGTTGATTGACAAGCAGCCAAAAATAATTTAACCGATGCTGCATTTCCAACTTTTGCTATTGAAATGTTTGACAGAAGCAGCAACAGTGATTGCAATGGGGCAGAGAGAGAGGACTTTTTAATCTATAGATTTACAAGAAAAGTGAGCATCATTGCAAGGAAAGGCCATGAGGATTAATGCACATAAATGTAGGTTTCTCCTTAACCTGTCAAATTCCAGACTGGAAATGCCGTCACTATTTATAAAGACGTGGATAAATATGGATGGATGGATAAAAGATGGATATATGCGTGCGATTACAGGATAGAGATTTTTTTTTCTCTGTTGGGGGTGTGGGGGTGGGGGTTTGCTTAGATGGCCATAGTCAAAATAATCAGTGGTTGATTTGAACTTCAAGATCAGGTTACTGCCTTAAAATCGTTCTCAAGATTTCAGAATAAGTATAGCTTTCACTTTCTAGGTCCGTTGTATTCAGCTTGAGGTCTGTTGCAGTGGTTATTGTTAATAACTCCATCTCCCACCCCCATGCTGTTCTTGCACAGTATCTGCTCAGAGTCACATTGCTCGTTCTTCCCTGTGGAATTTCATTGTATACTCCCAGAACAAAGTCGATCATTACAAATTTTCCCACAACATCACTGAATTACCGAGTTGATTCACCACAGCTGCCACTACCTAAACCCATCCAGCTGTGGGGAATCAGATAGAGCCATAAGCAGAAGATCACCATTTGAATCAATGTTGTCTCTTTGCCTGAGAAATTCTTACTGTCAGCTATGAACAAAACCACAGAGCACTCATTGGAAAATACCAACAAGACAGTTTCCTCTAGAAGCATTCCATAGATTTTAAACATGTATATTGGACTAAAGATTTGTAGATCAAATTGAAATGCTAATTACAAAATCCAATAGTGGAAAGGCAAGTTTCTCAACAAAGCAGATCAGGGTACTGTAATTACTAATAAATGTCCCTTAATTGTTTTCATTGCTCAACAACTGTAGGAAGTCTAGTGAACATTCTGCTCAAATAAAAATGACTATTTTAAAATAACTGCAGCAGTTCCTGTCTGAGCAATGGTCGACTAGGGCAGAACTGAAGTCCTCAGTGTCTCTCAAATTCACACTGCAAAGTTTAACACCTTCCACCTCGTTAAAAATCACACAACACCAGGTTATAGTCCAACAGGTTTATTCGGAAGCACTAGCTTTCAGAGCGCCGCTCCTTCATCAGGTGGTTGTGGAACCTTGCACCTCAGCACAGTCAGAGACAATGACCTGATCCAGAAACAAAATAGCTGCCTACATCTGCGGCCAGTTTCCCGTTTGTTATTACTTTTAGACTCTGTTCAAAAAGGAAAAACTGCAAGAAAGTACTTATAAATCAGAGAGAGTTCCAGTCGAAGTTTAGTTCAGTTAAAATGCCTGGGAAATACATGCTTGACTGTTTAAAATTTTTCACATTGCCCCAAACAGCAGTTCAATTCTGGGCAGAAAGTCTCAGCCCAAAACCAGCAAGGTCACTGCACTTACATGACTGCTTTAAACAAAGATTTAATTATTCCTTTAAAAATGTAAACATGCAACATTATGAAACCATTAAAGAAAGATTGCTTTCTGATCTATAGGGAAATGAGACATTTGCTGTCGCACTAGCTTTGTTCATTTCACACTGGCAGATTGATGGATATGGGGAGATATTGTACAAGGGAAAGATGCAAAGAACTACAGTCGCTGACATCTGTCACTTACCTGTCCGGTCCACACTGAAACAACTGAATATTTCTGTTTGCACAACTTTCTGGAGATTATCAAGAAGTCTCACAGATAGGACTAAGCTGCAGTTCACGACAGAAAAGCACTGATCTTACTCTCCCTGTAGAGGCAGGGCTTGTAGCCTGGAGGGAAGTGGATTTCTTGCCAAGTTTTAATTCCATGCTGAATTGCACAAAGCACTGCCTCACCTCTTAAGCCACTGTGGAAAAAAAAGTCATTTCTCCTACAGTCCCTGTTGAGAGTTATAATGCAAATTTGTAAAACAAAAAGAGAAAAATCAGGAAACGATCAAATAAATGACGATATACAGCACCATTTCTTTGATTTGATAAATGCACTTTCAAAATTATAAACCACTGTTGACCAAAGCATAATTAAGTGCAAGTCATAGTATTGACATGCTGTTATGGTACATTGCGTTCAAATAAATGTTAACCATTGTAAGCAACTAGAAGGAAACTACTTAGAAGGCCTACTGGAGGTAGAGGAGGAAAAATCATTAAGAAAACGTAGCAAAAGTAACCAGAGGATTTGCAAAGAGTCATGTTGCAAATAACTTTCTCAAGAGCAAATGAACCTGGCTAAGTGAAACCAAGACATCATACACGCAAAACCCTAAGAATTAGACCAGAGATTGAGAATGGATTCCCAAAGCCTGTGCAGTTTTTTTTGCCAGAAACAAAAGAACTAATTGTAACTTTCATCACTTAGTTACAGACCACCCTTCCACAAGGGATTATGTGCTGTATTGAACACCTGATTACCCATGGCCCAAATTAGCATTGGTTCACTTCACAGAGAATAGTGGAATTAACAAGAGAGCAGTAGATTTCATAGTTAATTTATATTCTCAGCCCTGCCACGAGGTACATGAAATATTTTATTTTGCTGTACCTCCATTTCCATTGATGAGCTGCATTACGAGCATTCTTCAGCAACCCTGTTTCACAGGTTTGCCACCTGATGTCTACTTGTTTATAATCTTTTCCTATTTGAAATTTATGGAATATTTTGCATCAGGCAAGATGTTGCTTTGACTTGTTGTCAGAGGGAATGACACTTCAGCAGGGCTAATCAAAAACAAGCTGCTTGAGAGAAGAGGCTAAAAGGGAAGTGGGAGAAGATCGCCTACGATGGCCAGTGTGAATATCGTGGCCTGGAAATTCAGCAGTTTGCGGCCACCTCTTGGGTGGAGTCAGGGATGTGTACTGGAGTGTGATGGAAAATGGCCACATTGTAACAGAGGGGGGAATCATTATTCAGAGCAGGGAATTGAATACATTTGAATAATACCATTGTGCACCCAGCAGTGAGAATATAGGGCTTCTGAGCAATATCCAGCTGAGACATAACCTACCCCTAATTACCCCATTTGATTGTTACTCAACAAGAAAAACCTGGAGGGATGTAGCTATTTTGCATGGTTAATATAATTAAATATAAAGTTTGTATAAATAATAGGTAAACTTGCACCCCTCTGCCTTTACCTTACACTTTGTAACTTCAGAATGATATCAGTGCTACATGTTTCCATTCACAGAAAGTTTTCATATGTAATTCAGTATATTGTGAGCCAATATCCAGTAGAATTGAAGTCATCCCTTCCAAATAAGAGGTGCTTTGTTACAGGTTGAATCTTTCATTGGTGAATTTTGTGTGTGTGCTGTGTACATTTATTCCATAGCCTTCTGAAGGAAGCACTGCCTGTTAAATGCAGTATGAGATTTATTGTATTGTGACCACGTTAGGTCAGATATTGATGGTGTGCTGTGATCATTTGCTTTGAATGCAAATTGAGTTGAAAAGTCAATTTACCATTTTATTTTTCTGTCAAAGATGGCAGGCAGGAGATGGTTTTAACTTAAAAGCATTGGATTTTGAACACAGGTTTCCTCATCTGATACACAGATCATCTTGGGCTGTCACTTTGGCCTTCATTACTGTGATAAACTAACTCACAAATCATGATAGATTTAGAACGTAACTCTTCACAAAGATTTTATACATCTCAAGTTGTGATAGAGATGTTGTAGAATAAAAAAAAGAAGAGGCCATTTAGAAACTTGGGCCAGTTATTTTCCAGTCCAGTGGAAGCAGGTTCAGGAGCACACAGGAATGAAATGTTTTGGAGCAAGTCAGAAAGCCGTTGGGAATGCTGCTCTTTTCTAACTTATTCCGGGTGACTCGGGTCCAGCAGCGACCACTGTGATGCTTATCGGGAAAACAAAACTGAACTGGCTAAAATCTTAGCCAACAACTTTTTATCCATGAAATTGTTGCATACCCAACATGGGTCATAAACTGCATCAGAAACTCAGGTTTTGGGAAGGTTAATGCACGTGTGGTTTTATTTTACAGCAAGGCTGAGCTGAACAGTGAAAGGGTTATACTGACTAAAAGCCATGCCTTCAGCCTGGATTTATCCATTCTGTTAGGGACAGGAAGACTCTGCAACATGTATCAAATGTGCTGGATAACAATGGAGGATTACCTCACTTTACTGCTTGTGAGACACTGTTGAAAATTTACATATCTTGGACTTGGTGGGGGTGGGGGGGGGGGGGGGAGGGGTGCTTAGGTGGTAGGAAATGCAGCATCCCCCAACTCACTACCCATCGTGATCATCACATTGCCCAGGGCAGATAGCAGGAAGTTTCTCAAAGGAACTTCTGCAAGGTGAAAGATCGGCCTCAGACAATAATTGGACTGCCCTTGTCACCTATCATCTTTCATACTGAAGGGGGTGGAAAGGAAAGTAATACTGGACTCAAAATGTTAACTCTGCTTCGCCCTCCACAGCTGCTACCAGATCTGAGATTCTCCAGCAATTTCTCTTTGTATATCACTGCAGAAGTTCCTTTGGGTAGTGTGTTAGGTCCAACTATCTTCAGCTACTTTACCAATTAACTTCGCTCCAAGTAAAAGCCAGATGTGGGAACGTTCATTGATACCTGCACACTGTTCAGTTCCATTTACAATCGCTCAGGATACTGAAGCGGTCCACGTCCAAATGCACCAAGACCTGGATAACATTCAAACTTAGGTTGATAAGTAGCAAGTGACATTCTATCTTTAACAAAGTGCCAGCTGCTAGAACTCACGGATATTTCATTTTAAAAATATTTTTATTCTTTTAATCAACTTTGGTTTGGAGTGTGAACCAATCTGGAAATTATTTGTGAACTTTGGAACAGCTTGTAGGAGGAGCAAAAGAAACAGACAAACCAAGCTAGTGTTTCTGGGGCCAGGCCTGGAGGCTAATTGCAGGCCGAGTCTTCATTTAAAGGGTTCCAAAAGAGACAGTGATCCCAATCTGCATTGTGTTCAAACAAATAGCAGAAGCTGGCTATTAATTAAGTCAGTATCTGGAATTGGTTCTAGCAATTCTGGAAGAAACTCTGTTCAAGCAGATGGCTGCTGTCAAATGCAATCGAGGCCCCTGGCAGAGACAATCAGTCTATCAGGGCAGAAGCAGAATTCAAGTCGCTTCTTGAACCGTGTTTTCCAAGGAGATGAGCTTGGTTGCTGCTGACATAGCATGAAGGTTTGAAAGCTTCCTGCCTAATCTGATACACCAGACCCCAGAAGCCCAAAGGGCAGCAAACAGAGTTACAAGTAATACTGCCTTTGCCTGGGTGAACTGAGGTGATGCTAGTCGATGTTTCAGAAAAGCACTCAAGGAGTCTACATCTTACCGATGAAACAATACATCGTGAAGCCATTTAAGTAATCTGACCAGTTTTGTTATTCTCTTTTATTTATCCTTTAACTCTGTTTGCTTGTCTGCCTGCCTTATGGGGGCTGAAAACTAATGTTTCAGGTTCAAAGCATCAACAGTAATCAGCTTACCTTGCTGTTTAATCTTTCCTCTGCTAAAGTTATTATGCATTTAATAAATAGTTAAGACTTTTGTTTGAGATACAAGACAACTGTCTGGAATTTATATTCACAAAGCCTGGCATTGGTTATTTGAACATCTGGTTAGGAACCATTGGAGTAATTATTGGGAGGTCTTAAACGGTTTTACTTTTACTGTGCTGTGATTACAAAGGTAGAAAGGCTGACTTGGTCTGGGTGTGTGTGTGTATGTCTCTCTCTCTCTCTCTCTCTCTCTGCCTGTGTTACAACACAGAGAGAGAATGACCATTTTCAAACAAAAGAGTGTGTTTCCATCTCCCCTTAATGTCGCTGAATCCCCAATCGACATCCTTGGCTTTACCAATGACTGAACTGGACTGGCCAGGCCATAGAGATACTGTGGCAACAAGAAGTCAGAGACTAGAAATTCTGTCAAGTTACTCACCTCTTGCCTTACCAAAGCCTGTCCATCATCTAGAAGGCACAAATCAGGAATGTGCTGGAATACATTTGCTGACATGAGAACAGCTCCAACAACACTCCAAAATGATTGACAGTTGACTGGGATTCAACCTACCATCTTAAAGATTCACTCCCTCCACTACAATGGCGCCAGTGTGTAGCATCTACAAGATGCAGTAACTCACCAAGGCTCCTTCATCAGTACTTCCCAAGGCTGTGACCTCGATCACCTCAAAGGACAAGAGTAGCAGATGCTTGAGGAAACCAACCCTGCACATGACCGTCCACATCACACATTGTCCTCAGCTAGAGTTATGTCATTCCTTACTATCACAGGGTCAATAACCCAGGAGTCCCCTTTAAACAGCATTTGGGTGGGCATAGCATGTTGCCAGAGCGACTGCAGCAGTTGAACAAGGTGACTCCCACCTGATAAAGGACTATTAGGGATTGGTAATCAATGCCAGCCTTGTTAGTAACACTCACATTCAGAGAACCACACTATCCTTTTGGTTTTATGTAGTGGTTATACTTTTAATTCACCACTATTATATTCAGTGTGCAACGCTGCCTTCACAATGATCCTTTATAACGAATCAGCAAAGGGTCAGTGCATCAATATCTACAGAAGGGGATCAATGTGAATGCTTCTGCAGGAGCATCCCACAGGCAATATAACTTAATCTCAAGCCACTGATATAGACTCTGGAATGAGCAGCAGGTCAGATTGTACCTTGGAAGTATGTTAGTGTCTTTAAGACATCAACTAGAACAATAAAAAGGTTGAAAAATAAGAATATCAAGCAAAGTCCTACTAGGCCATCAGGGTTTTAGCTGCCAGTTGGAAAATTGGGAGATTTGTGTGGCGTCTTTCAGGGAGGGCTGACTGAACCAGGAATAAGGCTAGACCGGGTTCAAGATCCTGGGTATTCAATGAAAGTTGCCATCATCTGACAGTGCCACTTGGTGATCTGTACAACTGGACATGCCATACATATGTAATCATTCCATTTGTTTGCATACCGAAAACAGAATAATCATTCCTATTTACAGGTCTGTACGATTACATATTTAGCTGAGGCGTCAGCAGAGCCCAAATGACTGCGCGGGCCCCCCCTGTTCTTCTTTAGGCAGGCAGATGTTACACGGTGGTCTTTCCCCACCGCGCCTTGGCTCCAGCTGCCCCAAGCTTCAGTGCATTCCTCAACACGTAGTCCTGGGCCTTGGAATGTGCCAGTCTGCAACACTCAG
The DNA here is from genome assembly GCF_047496795.1 of Chiloscyllium punctatum. Taxonomy (NCBI): domain Eukaryota; kingdom Metazoa; phylum Chordata; class Chondrichthyes; order Orectolobiformes; family Hemiscylliidae; genus Chiloscyllium; species Chiloscyllium punctatum. The sequence continues at coordinate 45,069,376 of NC_092776.1, read as the reverse complement.
TCAGGGTCAACTCCTTCAGCTGGAAGATCAACAGGTTTCGGACCGCCCAGAGAGCGTCCTTCACTGAGTTGATGATCCTCCAGGCACAGTTGATGTTCGTCTCGGTGTGCGTCCCGGGGAACAGGCCGTAGAGCTCAGGACGAACCTTGACAAACACCACTGCATTCCTCTCCAGACTTCTTCTGTGTAGGCACATTCCAGAAGGAGGTGTGTGACAGTCGTGTCCCCCCGAAGCCCCTTCGAGGGCAGCATGCGGTGCGGCTGAGAGTCCGGGTGTGCATAAAGGATCTCACAGGCAGAGCCCTTCTCACCACCAGCCAAGCCACGTCTTGGTGCTTGTTGGAAAGTTCTGGCGATGAGGCATTCTGCCAAATGGCTTTGACAGTCTGCTCAGGGAACCGCTCGACAGGATCCGCCCTCTCCTTTTCCCGAAGGGTCTCAAGGACACTACGTGCTGACCACTTCCTGATGGACTTGTGGTCAAAGGTGTTTTTCTTCATAAATTTCTCCACTAAGGACAGGTGATACGGTACGGTCCAACTACTCGGAGCGTTCCACAGCAGCGAGGCCAGGCCCATCCTTCGCAACACCGGGGACAGGTAGAACCTCAGTACGTAGTGACACTTGGTGTTTGCGTACCGGGGATCCACGCACAGCTTGATGCAGCCACACACAAAGGTGGCCATCAGGGTGAGGGTGGCATTGGGTGTATTTTTTCCCCCATTGCCCAGATCTTTGTACAGAGAGTCCCTTCGGACCCGGTCCATCTTTGACCTCCATATAAACTGGAAGATGGCCCAGGTGACTGCAGCGGCACAGGTTCTGGGAATAGGCCAGACCTGTGCCACGTATAATAGCAATGACAGTGCCTCACACCTGATGACCAGGTTTTTTCTCGCGATGGAGAGCAACCATAGCTTCTATCTGCCCAGTTTCTGCCTCACTTTGCTGATACGCTCCTCCCAAGACTTGGCGCATGCCCCAGCCCCCCCGAACCAAATACCCAGCACCTTCAGGTGGTCAGTCCTGACGGTGAAGGGGATGGAGGATTGGTCGGCCCAGTTCCCGAAGAGCATGGCCTTGCTCTTGCCTCGGTTTACCTTGGCTCCCGAGGCCCGTTCGAACTGGTCACAAATTCACACGAGTCTGTGCACGGACAGCAGATCCGAGCAGAAAACAGCAACATCATCCATGTACAGGGAGGCCTTAACCTGCAGGCCCCTGCTGCCAGGAATAGTCACCCCTTCTCAGGCTCGCATCCTTCCTGATGGACTCAGCAAATGGCTCTATGCAGCACACAAACAAGGCAGGAGAGAGAGGGCAGCCCTGCCTGACTCCAGATCTGACTGGGAAGCTATCTGATTCCCACCCATTGGTTGAGACTACACTGACAATACTGGTGTAGAGCAGTCTGATCCAATTGCAGATTCCCTCCCCAGAGCGCATTTTGGAGAGAACATCCCTCATATACGTATGCGATATCCTGTCAAAGGCTTTCTCCTGGTCCAGGCTGATGAGGCAGGTATCCACCCCCCTGTCCTGCACGTAGGCAATTGTATCTCTGAGGAGTGCGAGACTCTCAGCAATCTTCCTGCCCGGCACAGCACAGGTTTGGTCGGGGTGAATCACCAACCCCAGAGCAGACCTGACCCGGTTGGCGATAACCTTTGACAGAATTTTGTAATCCGCATTCAACAGTGAGATTGGTCTACAATTTTTGAGTTCCTCCCTCTCCCCCTTCCGCTTGTAGATGAGGGTGATGATGCCTTTCCTCATGGATTCACTCATGGTACCTGCCTGAAGCATACTGACATACACCTCCAGCAGGTCCTGGCCAATCAAGTCCCACAGAGCGGAATAGAGCTCGACCGGTAAGCCGTCGCTTCCGGGAGTTTTATTCTTTTCAAAGGTCAGCACATCCAGAGATAGCGGCTGGTCCAGCCTCTCTCGAGTACTAGAGAGAGAGAGGAGAAGCGCTAGGTCCACAAGATGGAAAGTTTAAGAGAAATGAAAATTCTACTCATTTGGTGGTGGGACAGCAATCCTGGTTAAATCAGAGTGAAGCAATCCTAACTGTTCTGCCCAGAGATGATCATTGTTACTGTGAGGCCTCTCTTTAGAGAAATGTATTCAATTTTGGGCAGTGTTGACTATTTTACTTTTTTTTATTATTAAGTATTTACTAAAACATTTCAAATGTTTAGCAAACAAATATTAAGACTGAAGCAACCAATCAGACAGACTGCAGCATAAAGTGGATGGATGCCAAGAATACTTCCCTTCACAGAGATGAGGCTTATAGAGAGAGTCTCAAAAGGATCTTTGCAAATACAATATTTATCAATATATCTTCACAAAAAGAAAATGCCACAAGAAAACATCATGAGCCAAGGTTTTCTAATCTTTTTGCTTATGTGTGGAGTAGAGACAATCCTGAAGAGAACATTTTCAGACGTGCTCCAATTCCACCAGTAGGAAGTCAACAAATAACTTGAGGATCCCTTTAAAAGCAATGAAACATTTTCAAATTGTATTCATTATTGGTAATGCAGGATATGTGGCAGCCTATTACACTCTGCAAAGGTGCCACAAACCACAATGAGTGATGTTGGTTAAAGGCTAAATGCTGGCCAAAAATCCAAGGGACCTCCCCTGCCTCATTTTACACAATGCCATAGGAAGTTTCGCATCTTCCGAAGGAAGCAATCCAGGCCCCATCAACAAATCCCACTTGATAAACATCGCCTCTGTCACTGCAGCAGTCCCTCAATTTCTATCAGCTCAAAGTGAACACCCCAGTGTCTTGAGGGGCATTTCAACAGATGACCTTCTGGCTCCAAAGCAAGCGTGTTATTAGAGAGCAGAAGGTGAGGACAGCAGCTGATTGAGATCAGAATCGAGAGTGTGGTGCTGGAAAAGTACAGCAGGTCAGGCAGCATCCGAGGAGCAGGAGAATCAACGTTTTGGGCATAAGCCCCAAGTGTGTTATCAACTGAGCCACAATGTTTATTAACAGACATGGATAAGGCTTTATGCTGAGTTTTCACTGAGGTTGCAGGTGAAACATCTCTTGGGAACCTGACAGCACCAAAAAAGGTGGTCATCAAATGAATCACTCAATTCCGTCTGCTCATCCATTTTAATTAAATAAAAGGAATGAACTTGGATTTTTTAAAGTTACTGTGGATCCTATTGCCATCATTTCTCATTATCTCGTTTTGCAACAATCCAACCTCCCATCTCCTATTTATGTAAGCAGAAGAAAGAATGAGATGTGCCCTCCAGTTACTGACTCACTAATTGGTTGCAATGTTTTAATCCTCCATTCACCTCACCAGAACCTCCAGCAATTTGGAAAACGTCCACTGGATTTCCTCTTGATTCTTTTGGATCCATGAGGTGGAGGTGTCAGTGTTGTACTGGGGTGGACAACTGTGGGAAAGAGCATCAAAGTTTGTTTGAACTCATGGTATTTGTTGTTCCTTTTGCCTCTCACAGGATCACTTCACCATTCACGGGGAAGTTGCCTCACGTGTTGGAGAGGCTGCAGGTGGCAATTCAGCAACGCCTTTCCTTTTTCTTTTTCTATCCCACTAATGTTAGACAGTGGAGAAAAGAGATGAATACCATTGCATGGCTATCATTTTAATGAGCCTTCACTGTGCTTTCTCCACAGCTTTGAAATCCGCCCTAAAATAGAACACCTAGAATTGAACTGCGGTGCTACTGTAGCCTGACCATAACCAGCGGCATGGTGGCTCAATGGTCAGCACTGCTGCCTCACAGCGCCAGGGACCTGGGTTCAATTCCAGCCTTGGACAACTGACTGTGTGGAGTTTGTATGGTCTCCCAGTGTCTATGTGGGTGTCCTCCAGGTGGTCCAGTTTCTTCCCAAAATCCAAAGATGGGTTGGTTAGGTGAATTGGCCATGCTAAATTGCCCATAGTATTCAGGGATGTGTAGGTTAGGTGCATTAGTCAGGGGTAAATGTAGGATAATAGGGCAGGGGAATGGGTCTGGGTGGGTTACTGTTCGGAGGGTGGCTGTGGACTTGTTGGACTGAAAGGCCCGTTTCCGCACTGTAGGGATTCTATGACTCTGCAGGAATTCTATGATTCAAATCAACAATTTGCAGAGATTTACAGCATTAAGTTTTCCTTCTTGCAATGAAAATACACTCATACCATATTGGGAAATCTAGGCTCCTGTCTTCTTTAACAATTTTATCAACTTGTCCTAACATTCTAAAAGTCGAGAATTGGGAATGATACGAGATAACTAATAAATTATGAAGCAAACCCCCCAAGCACAATTAAAAAATAAGTTTCCAGAAAAAAATGAAAAGAAATTTGGCAACAAACTGGGGAGTTGATAGTGAACAAAAGCAATGCCACCACTCAGCATACTAGAGGCCCCCAAGGTCACTGACATCATTTCAGGCAAGCAATTTAAATGATGTAACCTTTGCAATGGCATGGAACACAGCATTTAAAATAGTGATGCTGAAGCGATCAGTGCCAATCTGCACATTATAAACTGCTGCCTGGGCAATTTGTTATGCTGAGGAATTTCAGACTGACAAAGCAGAGTCAAGGCCACTGATCTACAGTGACTGAATAAATCAAATTCTAATCATCATTAGTACATCGGTTTTGAGGTTTTTCACCAGCATGTTGATGAATATACCCAATGATTTTATCCATTTAGGAATTAGGCCTGCTGTTTTATGGGTGACTGATTCACTTCCCCCCCCACCACCATTGCTTGTTAAATTGGCTGGGATTTTGCCAGTGGAGAAGGAATGGCACTCAATGTTCACTATGCCGACGGCTACCTCTAGAATTCCCATGTACTTCTGAATGACAATCTAAGGAGTCGGAAATCCATTTCTGCAAGGGCCCTGTTGTAGACAGAATCAAGTGATCCTTATTGACACACCTGAAAAGTACAAGTTTGAATGTAAAGAGAGTGAAAGAAAGGGAGAGCACAACAGATGGAAGAAAGCGCGACAGAAAAGATAAAAGTTTTGATAAATTAATGTTAGGCTGGTTGTGGCCTCAACAATGCCCCATGCAATTGTAGCAAAACTCCTCTTAGACACCAGCTTTCCTCCTTGTAATAAACGTCTTCCCACCTCATGAGGATCAAAGATCAATAACTATGAATAATTCCTGAATCTCATTACAACTCCCCTACCCTTTAGTATGATGGCCCATGTGCTTGGAAAAGCCTATATTTTCTTTTGTATATAATGTCTTCTTTAAAGACAGTTGAGTCTCTTGGGGTATTTTGAAAGAGGGTTCACCGCTCTCCTGATTATGACATCATTAGGTTGAAAGGGCTATCCATGTGAACTGAGGTTGTCATGAGTGAGTACAACCACTAAAGTAGCGAACGATAAATAGAATTAGGTTTCAGTCCTGTGTTCTGTTTGGTAGTTCAGAACAAAGAGAACCTTGCTTTATTATTCATTCAAGGAATGCAGGTATTGTTGACTAAGCCAGCATTTACTTCTCATCCTTAATTGCCCAGAAGGCAGTTAGAACACAGCACATTGCTGTGATATCTGGAGTCACATGTAGGCCAGACCAGGTGCAGATGAAAGATTTCCCTCCCTAAAAAAGACATTACTAAACCAAATGGGTCTTTCTTACAATTGACAGTGGCACCATGGTCACCATTAGGCTCCCAATTCCAGATATTTATTGAATTCAAATTCCACCATTTGCCATGGAAGGATTCAAACCCATGTCCCCTGAAAATGACCAGAGTCTCTGGATTAATGGTCAAGCGATAATATCACTAGGCCATCACCTCCCCTTACCACTTATCAGCCAAAGACTGCCCAACTCTTTGCATTTGGAGTGCTACAGTATCCTGAGAGTCATGAATAATGCCTAGCATTGTGCAGTGAACATCCGCACGTCAAACCTTACAATGGAGGGAAAGTTTTGGGTGAAGCAGCTGAAAAGGTTTGAGTCTAGGCTATTATCCGGAGGAACTCCTGCAGGGATGTCCTGGAGCTGAGATGACTGACCTGGAACAACCACAACCATCTTCCTATGTGCCAGGTATGACTCCAACCAGCAGAGGGTTTGCCCCCATTACCCATTGATTCCATTTTGCTTTTGCTGTTTGATACCACACTGTGTCAAATGAGGTCTTAATGTCAAGAGGATTCACTCTCACCTTACCTCTGGAGTTTAGTTCAGTGGAGACACCTCTAATCCACAGTTAACATCTCCCAAAGGAGGTTAAAACCTTCCTGCCTGATAGCAATCTCTGCGGTGAAAGCTACGGAGCAGCTCAGTTGCCTTGGCATTTCCCAGCCTTGTCTAGAATAGCTTAAGAGGAGGAATGATATCTAAAACGCAACATTAATTTGCCACTATAGACTCTCAATTGACCCAGTGTGTGACTCCCTGCCACTTCCCTTTCTGCGATGGGAGGTTGATCAGAAACCTTCTTTAGACCTGAACCCAGGTGCCCTGAGGTAATATGCATGTGGACTAGATTTTGAAGTCAGTAGGGTAGTAACAGTGCTTTCTCTGCAGGCAACAATAAATCCTTGCACAAATCCATCATCATCCCCAGGGCTGGAATTTCAGTTGCCTCCATGTAGTCCTCCCTCCCCGTGCTGGCTACAATCAGGCTGAGCTGTGTACGAAGTGCAGGCATAAAACATAGGCACAGCTTACTGTCACTGCACAACACAGTTGCTTAGTTACAACAGCAATGTAAACCAGAGTTAATAGGCATTATTTTGACACAAGCTACAAAGTTAAAACTATTTTTGCAAAATAAGAAATTTAATCACTACGGTATAACAATAGTGAGAAGTTCAATCATTTGAAAATGTGTTATTTAACAATGTATGATAAGCCACACAAACTCATATGGCATAGCTTACCGCACAGGAAGGAGTTCCTTCTTTCCACAGAAAACTTAGTTCAATCTAAAATTAACCCACCCCACCTGCCTTCTTCCCCACCCTGACCTTAACCATAAACTGGTTTCATTTGCTTTTTTGAATATTTATCCATTTTTCCTTTATTATATTATCGTGGAAGGGCAATTATTTTGAACTTGTTAGTTCTTTATTTTTCTAATTTAATGTTTTGATTTTGTACTTTTGAAGGTTTGCAGTGCTGGACTTTTTTTCCCTCTAAGAATTAGTTCTCAAGCATCTGTACCCAGGTACCTAAGATGGTGTCGTAAATGACAAATTTGTAAACTTTTCACTATACTCGTGACAATAAAGCCAACTCAATTCAAGTAGTCATTGGCCCTCCCTTTCTTTATATTATTGCACTCTTTCTGCCTCTATGTTGGCTAACAAAAAGTTTGTTTGCATTACGAGATTACTGATTGGATTGCAGAATGCAATCTCCTGTTTAAGTGTTGAATAGCACAGGGCCTCATAACCCTGGAAATCACAGCTAGATTACTTATAGCCCCGCTGCATTGTGGGATTCCTGCTGCGTGATTGTCTGGTATCTGAGCTCCTGTTATACAACAGGAATTATGCTTTTCCTGTTATTATGTCTTTACTTGCAGAAAGCTGTCCCAGGCTTCAGCTTCTAGCTGCTTGTGCCAACCCAATTTGCAACTCAAATGCTAATCAAGAGCAAGGCCTTGCAAGCCTTTTCCCCTTTGAACAGCAACAGTCAGGTTCCAACTCAGCTGCAGTGCAGAGGACAAGCTTTCAACTGCAAGCCCATGGATTAAGATGGACAGTAGATGTTCTGATTAATGAATTTCCAAACGCAACAGATTGTGATGCGACCCACACAATTCACACACCTCAAAGGGCAGTGGTTAGTTTAAGGATGGCAGATGTGCTCATACTTTCTTTTAAATTAAAAGGTGTTGCACTTATAAGAATAAAATGAGAACGGATTCTCCATCCGTGTCTGAAAAGGAACCAGGAGTTAGGGCTGACAACACTCACGCAGGTGGGATTAACAGTATTCTAAGAGAACTGCCAATAGATTTAGAATATGGAACTGCTATTGAAAAAAATATTACAAGCCTAGTGGAGGAATTAGATTGGGATCAAGTTGGTATGCACAATAAGCTTTATTCAAAATTTCTTTTAGACAATTGTGGCTTTAAAAGGGATACAGACACAGTTGGGGGATACACACGTTGGTTAGCTGCCCATTCAGGCCAGGCTGTCAGGTTTTACATCGAGGAATGTCAGATAGTCCAACAGCCTAGGAAAAATCCCTTCGGCCCATTGCGTCTGCATCAGTCACAAAACAAGCACGAAACTATTCTCATCCCATTGCCTTGCATATGCCTGCACATCACAAGTGCATACCTATACTTCAGTGAGAGGGGGCTTAGTTTAATAGCCTTGTTATTGGAGAAGTAATCTAATTTTCTGGGCTAGTCATTAGAAGCTTGGATGAAGGATCCAGAGTAGTGAATTTGAATCCCACTCCAGCAGCTTGCTGGATTTGAATTGATTTAATTTAAATTAATTCAAATAATAAAAGTGTAGTAACAGTAATGGTGCCCATAATCAACCAGACCATGTTAAAAACCCAGCTGGTTCCTTCAGACACATAAAAAAAAAGTGTAAGATTACTTACAGTGTGGAAACAGGCCCTTCGGCCCAACAAGACCACACTGACCCACCGAAGCGCAAGCCACCCAGACCCATTCCCCTACATTTACCACTTCACCTAACACTACGGGCAATTTAGCATGGCCAATTCACTTAACCTGCACATTTTTGGACTGTGGGAGGAAACCGGAGCACCCGGAGGAAACCCACGCAGACACGGAGAGAATGTGCAAACTCCGCACAGTCAGTCAGTCGCCTGAGGCGGGAATTGAACCCGGGTCTCTGGCGGTGTGAGGCAGCAGTGCTAACTATTGTGCCACCGTGCCACCCCAATGTGGGGTCCTTTTCAGGCCCAGACTCCAGGGCCACTATAATGTCTCTTTCAACTGGACAATCTGTCAGGAGTATTACTAAAACACAGAGCAGCAACTGTTTATGAAACTGAATTTTAATTAAGAAGGATACGATTGCCATAATGACTTGGATCATTAACTAACCATCCCTTTCAAAGGAATAACGCAACCACACTCAAACCTTCTTGAAACACTGCTTTCTTCAATCAGATTGCTCAATGTTGCACAATGGCAACAAAACAAGGAACACTGTTATTTAACATACACAAGAGAAAATGAGACGAGAGTCTAATTTTCTGTGACCACGAGTTGTGATTTATAGGATGCACATTACAAGGCTGTAAAATTTCTCTTGGTGCTTAAATCATTCCCATTCTCAATGTAAATTCTAGATTGTGCTGACATGTCACTAACATGATAGTTTATAGCAGATCATGTAAAATTTGCCAGCTTTCACATTTCGTGCATGAAGGGGCCATACTGAATGGTCATCATTGTCTACTTTCCTTTGATAACAGTATAATATAGCTAACTTGCAACTTCTTCACTGACAGCAATTCAGCACATCCCTCTGGTGATTTGTACAACACTTGAAGGTTAGTCAGCCCATCGTATGCTGGATCTGTGAATAGCTATCCAATTAGTTTCATTCCCCTGCTTTTGCCCCATATGCCTGCAGTTTGCACACACACCCTGAAACACATGAATCCAATTCCACATTTAAATTTTTTTTCTCAGTTCTGAATGAATCACCATTTCAGGCATTGGCTTCCAAATCAGAACTCAGTTGGTGGTGGTCGAGGTTTGGGGGAGGGGGGGCGCGGGTTGGGGTGGGGGTGGGGGGGTGGGGGGTGGTGGCAGGGCTGAAGAAGTTGGAATCACCACAGTGCTGTGGTGGTTTTCTTTCCACTAATGGCCTCTAGGTTATTAATGCTTCTGACAAAAACACTTTCAACTTACTGCCACTATAAGATGGAAAATAAATGTAAACATGGTACAGTTGTGACTGTGCTTTTGCTTATTGCATGTGGCCTTCCTCCATCCTATACGCATGTTAGCGTTGAATAGCATAATGCATGACTGACAGACCAGAGCTCCAGGCTTTCCTTCCAAAAATATACTTTATGCATAACCTTTGCAAATATACATTGCACATTTTGATTGAATATTATCAAATACACCTCCTCTCCATACAGCATGCTCCATTCAATATGATTGTCTTAATATTTATAAAATACATTCATGGCAGGTATACAGACCAGGAACACATTTCAAATAAGAGACGAGAGAGATTGTGAAATGGATTTTTCTTTTCCCCTCTGTACAGTATGTTCTACTCTGAGGTACCTGAATATATTTTTAGTAATCTTGATTCATAATACACATTCTTTGTACGACACACAGCCCAAGTTATCTACAGTTTCCAGCCCCTGCGTGTACTCCGACTGAAAACTTAGACCTTAGACAGAAAATCTGCCCAACTGCACCTCTGCAGAAGATGACCCCAGCATTAGTGAGTCTCTTGATCAGCAAGTGGTCCTAGACCTTGGAATGTACCAGCCTGCGACAGTCAAAGACCAGCAAGTTTCAGCCAGACCAAAACGGCAGCTTGGTGGCCCTCCAGATATTTGTCTTGTTGAGTGTCTCTGGGATCAGTCCATAGAGCAGACTCCTGTATTATGGAGATAATTGGGATGAACCTGGACAAAAATAACACTGCCTCTGTCTCTCCAGATCTTCTTTGTAAAGCTACAGCTCTCTAAATCTCAATGACAGAGAAACTCCTGACACATGCTTGAGGCACACTCAGCTGCTAGAGAAGCCTCGATGTTAGAGTGGACAGAAGTCTTTCACAGAAGAGCATCAGTGACGCCCTCAGTGGAAAAGTGCAGCATTCTCACAGATACCTGGCCCAAGATTATCCAAAGCGAAGGAGGAGCATCTGGGAAGGCATCCAGCACCTCAAGACTTGCCGTTGGGAAAAAACAGAAGTCAAATGAAAACAGCGCAAGGAACACACTGCTACAACAGCACTCCACCCACCCCGTCCTGCGACTACCTTCAGCCCCATTAGAGACTGCGGAAGTCTCATCTGTCTGTACAGCCACCTACGGGCTCACCCTGAGAGTGAAAGAGACTCATCCTCATCTGTGAGGGACCACCGATGATGACGATGATGATGACGATGACGATATCTTTCACAGATGAAGATGACTCCATTCCAAGTTTGAAAGCATCCCAAAATTATCTGTGGCCCCCAACAGCATTCTTGGTAGTGTCAGCAGCACTTTGGATTTTTTGTTCTGTTTGCCTTGTCTCTTTTTGCTTCTGTCTGCTTTGGTTTAGGATTATAAAAGTTGTTTATTCTTAGATATGGAGATAACCTCCATCACAATGCACAGAGACCACATTGAACAGTTCAATTCAGTAATGTTTGCCTTATCAACTATGATCTACACAGTGAAACAATTATCAGTGAAACAAGGCATTACAATGCTATGTGGAATGAATATTTTCAAGTACAAGTAACATTTAAAGTATGCATGTTAGCACAAACACATCAAAATTAAATAGGATACTCATGTATACTACACAATAACAAAGGCATGCTATCACCTAGGTAATTCATCAGCCTGTACTGATGTCACTGCACGAACTTCAAATATTACCATCTGGCAAAACGGATAGTAAACGATTTAAGAAAGTGGTGATTAGTCAGGTTAAAGGTTCTGGTGAGCTCTGAATGAGCAGGTTTCTCTTTCACTCACATTGATACACTAATCTCCACAGTACTTCAACCCATCATTTGCTGTGCATGAAATACAGAGGTAGCACAGGCTTTAATGTGCACTTGCACCATTGTATTATTTCAGTGGGAGATACATTAGAGGTGATACTAACCCTGTAGGAATAAAATCAATGCATTGATATTCTTTAAGACATATCCCCTAACATTTTAACCCTGCTAAAGCACCACTTGTAGATTTTGTCTGCCTGAAAATAGTGTCACCTTCCCATCAGCCAGTTATCCTGATAAGTGCCTGAATACAAAGCAACAGGCTGCTATGTTTCTGCAAACATACCTGCATCAATCCCAGAACGTTGAAAGTTAGGAAGAAACCGTAAAGTTGAGCAATTGTCTCGGTTCCTAATGACTGAGGTTAGACTAATCTCACAGCAATGTTGCTGCACCCTCATTGTTTAAATTTTGGATTCAAAGTCTGCATTTCTCCAAACCCAAAACCTTAATGCTATCTCCAAGCAGGATTTTCCCAGCAGCAAAACAAGAGAATGAGCTCAGATATAATATCAATTGATTCCAGTCTGTTGTCTCCCTCTGTAGGTTACAATTACAGAAAATGAAAACATTATGTCCCATATACTTCAAAAAACATGCCTAAACTACGAGACCAAATCTTCAAAGAGCTGTTGCACCTCAAAAAAAAATTTGCTGTTTCTTGAAATTATAATTTCAGGAATCCGTATTGCAGAATTTTGGTTTTTCTTTAAAAGAGGCATTTTGTGCTTGAAACAGTCATTTACAGACAATTCTGCATGTATTGCAAGAATTCAAATTACATAAAGCAGACTATTTTATTTTTGTACAAAGAAATGATAAGGGAGAATAGAATGTGAATGCAATCAAGGAAAAACAAAAACTGAATGTAAAACTTCCTGTAGGTATGTAATGGGGAAACATTTGGTTAAAATGAAAGTGGATCCATCGAAAGCAGAGTCAGGAGAATTTATAAGAGGGAAAAGTGAAATAACAGAGAAGTTAAAGGATTATTTAGTGTCTGCTTGCACTGAGGAAAATAAGAAATCTCTCCAAACTAGAGATCTAAGTGGTGGGTGGGGTGGGGGGGGGGGGGGTATAGGGGGATTGAAAATTTGAACGACATTTTCATTAGAGAGAAGATTTTTAGGAACTAATTGGGGTGGCAGCTGCTAAAATGTCTAGAACCTACAATCTTCATTCTAGAGAAGGGGATGGCTAAAGAGGTAGGCACATGGATGATTACCTTCCAAACTGTTTAGATTCTGGACTGATTCTTGTAGATTGTAAAGTTGCTACTTAAGGGATCGAGGTGAAAGAAAAATGGAGCTACAGTCCTGTCAACCTTACATCAGCCAGAGGGAAAACATTAGATTCTATTATAAAGGATTGGGATAAATAGACGCCTGAATGATAATTATCTGATTGAGTATAGTCAGTATGGGTTTCCAAATAGGAAATCAGTTGGGAAATTTGAGGTTTCTTTTAAAAGAAAGAAACAAAACTGATAAAGGAGAGCTGACTGACACAGTATACTTAGATTTCTCGAAGTCTTTTGATAAAGTCTCCCACTGTAGGCTGGTTAGAAAGACAAAAATTAAAGCACGTGAGAGAGAAGGTAACGTGCCGCCATGGATTACTAATTGGTTAACAGAGTAGGTATAAGTGGGTCACTTGCATTGGCAGGTTTTGATTAGTAGGGTAATGCAAGGTATTGGGGTCCCAGCTGCTGCAATACACATCAATGGCTTGGAATTGGGGACTGAATGCTATATTTCCCAAAGTGCAGATGACACAAACCTAATTGGTAATGCCGGTTGTAAAGAAGATGTAATGTAGCTTCGGGAAGATTTGGATGAGTTTAGTGAATGTGTAAGATCATCACAGATGGAGTATAATGAAAAGAAATGAGGTCATCCATTTTTATAGAGGAAACAGATGTGCTGAGTATTTCTTAAATGGTAAGAGGTTGGAAAAAGAACAATATGACATGGTGTCCTAGTCAATAACTCACTGATGGCTAACATGTACGAAACTGGGAAGGTGAACGGAATGTTAACACACATTGCAGGAAGATGTGGATACAGGAGTGGTGATGTTTTGCTTCTAATGTATAGGAGTTTGGTTAGACTACACCTAGACTATAGTGTGGAGGTTTAGTCTCCTTATCTCAGTAAAGATATTAGTGCCAAGTGGGAGTGCAACAAAAGTTCATCAGACGTTCTCCCAGGATCCAGAACTGTCCTACAAAGTGAGATTGGGTGAATTGGGCAGTGAATTAGAGTTTGGCAAATGGGAGATGATTGCATTTAAATTTACAAAATAGATAAAAGGGGCAGTTGCAGGGAAGATGCTCCCCCGGTTGAGTGAGTCAATAACCAGAATGGCAGGATTGGTGTGGCAATGGGGGAGACAATTCAGCCCATCATGGCTTCACTAGCTCTTCAAATGAGCATCATTACCTGGTGCAAACTTGCTGCATTCCACCCCCACCCCCCCCCCCCCCCCCGCTATCCCTTTGCTCATTATTTCTTTCCAAATATGCTTCTCAATCTCTCAACCAGGAGGCACAGTTTAAAAACAAACAAGGCAGGATGCCATTTAGTTGAGGAGAAAATCTTTGGTTAAAAAGGGGGCTGGTTTTAAGGAATAAAGGCCAGATTGTGAAATTGAGAGCCAGAGAGAGGGGTAGGGAGAAACTTCAGAGCTTAGGGAGTGAGGCAGCTAGAGGAGTAATCACATTCAGGGATGCTTAAAATGAGCACAGATGGGAGGCGGGAGAAAAAAAAAATCACAAACAAATGGAAGAACGAGGCAAGGCTGACAATTTTAATTTCTAAACCCAGCTTGACCAGGAGCCACCTTAATAAGCTGCCCATAGGCACAGAACTTTCATTCTTCAGCTGAAAGGTTTCCCCAACTGCTAAATCGAATGTGTTTTTCACACACACACTAATGGCACTGAAAATTCTAACTATAATCACATGGGTAAAGGCAAAGTGAGAGAAAGCAGAGTTGACCCACAGTGCTGGTTACACTGCTGGGTGTATGAATTGAGATGGTTAGGGAGAGAGGGGAGGTGCTGTTGAATGTACATATTGAAGGCAGATGGATGTTAATAAATGCAGGAGTGATTAGTGAGAACTTTTCACATTTAGGTAAAGAGCTGAAGATAAATGCAGGGTTATGGATGGTTGTATAATGGAAATGCATATATTAAATGACAATACTGTAGGAGATAATGTGGCACAGGCACATACAATTGAGGGTCTGAGGAGAAAAGAAGGATAAAGCAACTGTTCTTACCCACCAGGTGGGAAGATGGAGCATTGAGGGTCTTAAATGGCCATTTACTGACCACTTAAAGACTTTAACCGGAGGCCAGTCATCCCTGGACTTTCTCACACAATGTGATAACTGGGGGTGATCGGGATCCCACCTATTCTGTGCCCCTCTCACCATGTCTGGAGAGGGAAAAGGTGCACACTAAGAGTGGAAAGAGTCTGGAAGAATTCTCTTTGCTGCGCAGGACAGACCTGAAAATGCCAAATCTTGTGGCACCCTAAACCCTGAGGAGTGAACAGCTCAGGGTTGTATCAATGAAGGCAGATTGAAGCACAGAGAGCCAGGCATCCTCTGCTTCCACACAGTGCCACAAGTCAACAAATATGAGAAATCCCAGTAAAGGCCAAAGACTAAAACAGTGTAACAACAGAGTAAAAAAGCAATGTAGATTCAAACCATTGTGGTACTGCAGTGGAGACCTCTGGCTCCATCTAGAGGCTCAATGTCCCCATTTCTTTCAATAAATATTTAATCCTGTTCCACTTCCATTCTTACCAAGGTCAACATTTGAACGATGAGTGTTGCTGGAAACTCACTGAATTGAATACAGCCGCATTTATTTTAATAAAATCAGAAACTAGCAGCTGTAAAGAAAATTGCAATTTGAGAATAGTGGAGTCTGCATGAAACTTATCCAAATAAGAAGCCATTTTTGTCATAGGGTGATAAATCCAAATACCTTAAAAGTCATTTGCTTACTTACCAATCATCAAAATTAGGATATTTGTTAACTCAGTTTGGATTCATAAGAATCCTTCATTTTAAACTATCACAATCAAGTTTAGGCTAGTTGACATAAGGGGGGAGAAGGGCTAGACATTTGTTGCCCCAAGTGACCCTGCAAATTTGCCTCTCTCAGGAGATTACAAGGCTGCAGGAGATTGGATAGGCATGCTTCAACCACCATTAACATGGAGCATGATATGTTCACACGTTTGGTTGTATCCAAGCCAGTTCGGAATTGGGGCTCACATCCAGAAAAAGAACCAACCAAAATGTTATCCTCAACTTAGAAATGCCCCATCATGTTGTTCATTCTGTAGCCCTTGCTGCTGGCAGTAATAGTTAGACAGTAAAATGGGAGTGTGAAATAGTGGAGGGGTAAAGCAAAGTTTCAGCACTGAATAAACTCTGACTGTCAGCCACCGTGTTGCTGGCACAAATCCAGCAACACCTGCTTTTCTAACTACTGCTAATATTGCAATGTCTCTTTCAATCACATCACTAATACCAAGCATTAGTCATCTCCAGGAGCTACTGTATCACAGCATTAAATAGCTCCACAGAGAGACCATCTATTTTTAGCCTTGTAACATTTGCCCTTGCTCAGATAATCTTCAGCTGAAATCTTCATCAGTGCCTTTATTGCCTCCCAATTCGAACACTACTATTCTCTCCTGACTGGTTTTCCCCCTTGGTCCCCTCGGGTAAATTTGAGGTCATTCAAAACTCTGCTGCTCATAGCTTAACTTGAGCAAAGTTCCATTTGCCCATCCCTCTCATGTTCACAGCATTGACTCCTGACTATCGAAAACCTTGCTTTTAAAATTGTCGCCCTTGTTTTACCTCCCTGCATTAGAGAAATAGGGAAGAATGTGGCAATCTTCACCAATCTTGTCCTTGTGAATACCTGATTTTAAGTGGCCCACCAGTGGTAGCCATGCCATTGGTATCATGACCCTACACTCTCAAGCTTCCCCCCCCCCCCACCCCACCCCCCGCCTCCCCAGAAACCCTAGTGTCTTGCTACCTCTCCTCCAAGAAGATGCTCTCTCAAACTAAATCTTTGATCAAGCTTTTAGTGATCTGCCCAAATAATTACCTGTGCAGCTCATAATTAAAACTATATTTAGTGACATTTCCATGAAGCCTCTGAACATTTTATTACATTGAAATGCCCTATGTAAATACAAGCTGCCCCAGTTGTAGAAAGTAATTTGTGATGCTAAAAATACAAAAACACAATAATAATTGCTGGATGTTAAGGATTTTTTTTTAAAAACTTGATCCTAGCTCATGATTGAACAGTTATTAAAATTTCTCAAACTCAGACTCCATTTCAAAGTATTATTGAAACAAGAGGAGCATTTTGATTTCAATTTGTATTTTGTTATGTTTGTTTCCATTGTCAATACTTGGGTGGAATTTAATGATGTTTGAGTCCAATAAACACTCTCTCTACCTAATCAGCTGTCACCCAGACAGAACCACAGGGATTCAATGTCAATCAATATTTATATTCAAACACACAGCTCTCCAATGAGGGATCTGTTTTCAAGGATTGACAAAGCCTTATTTGCTAATACAGAATTTGAATATTGCTGAGATTAGAATGTTCTGTCACAATATCACATCTCACACTCATCACAGCATTTGCAATAAACGTCAAAGTGAAGGGAAAGAAACATGTTACATGGTATAAGATGACATGGTATAAGATGACATGGTATAAGATGACATGGTATAAGATGACATGGTATAAGATGACATGGTATAAGATGACATGGTGTCTCGCAGAGTGCCTGATGGGTACTCAGCTGGCACATGGTGCAGAGGTAACAAGGACACGGCATGATGCCTGGATGAGTGTAACTCCAACAACACAAGAGCGTCAAAAACCTTCCAGGACAGAGGTGACCCACTTGAATGGCACCTTAAACATGTACACAGTGGCAGCAGTGTATACCATCTACAAGAGGCTTAAAACAACTCACTGAGTCATGGGCACACAGCTGGGCAGCTGTAGAGGTATCAGGCTCTTGCCACTCATTCATTAGGAGGTCCAACTAACCTACTCAAAAAAGGGGGTGGGCCACAGTCAATCCTGGGAGTCATTCCATTGAAAGCAAACAGGATTTATCAAGGGCCACTGTTGCCGGACAGAAGCTAGGGAGCTTGGTGGGAGTTGGAGATAGAATTCTGGGATGCAGAGGGGATCAGAATGGTGAGGTGGACTACTCTATATAAAAAAGTATGAGGGGACACTGATAGAGCACTGAAGAAAAAGCAGTAATGTGAAGATGGATATTCATCAACTGGAAGTAGCCTCCTGGAGAACAGTAAGTGTTAGATCAGGTACATTTATCCAATATGGGTGGAGCTGGGGCAGAGGTAAAGTGGACAGATGACGATTCAGATAGGCTTATTGGTTGGACTTTAATGAGTACACACAGCCTTTTAAATATGGCACCAGTACCAGGGATCCAGGGACATCCAATACCTCAGCCTGTGACAACCAAGAGAATCCAGCCAGCAAGATGGGAGGGGCAGTATTGGGTCATGGTACTGAGTTAATGAGCTAAGTTTGAGATGATCATGAGAGACAGATCACCATTGCTTCCAAGAGATGATTTGGAGGTTCTAGTGTTGGACTGGGGTGTACAAAGTTAAAATCACACAACACCTGGTTATATAGTTCAACTGTCGGACTATAACCTGGTGTTATGTAATTTTTAGCCTCAAGAGAAACCTTCTAGGAAATGCAACAAATGACAGTGAGCCGATTTTTGTTAAGAATTCTGGCACGGTTCATCGCTGAGTCAACACAAGTACTGTCCCTTTTATGTATTTGCCTAGCAGCAAGGCTTGGTAGTGGTGGTTTAACAATTAGAAGGGATCATTGCTTGTTAACATGTTATTGATGCCCCAATTTACCTCAATGCGGCACGGTGGCACAGTGGTTAGCACTGCAGCCTCACAGCGCCAGAGACCCGGGTTCAGTTCCCGCCTCAGATGACTGACTGTGTGGAGTTTGCACGTTCTCCCCGTGTCTGCGTGGGTTTCCTCCGGGTGCTCCGGTTTCCTCCCACAGTCCAAAGATGTGCGGGGTCAGGTGAATTGGCCATCCTAAATTGCCCGTAGTGTTAGGTAAGGGGTAAATGTAGGGGAATGGGTAGGCTGCGCTTCGGCGGGTCGGTGTGGACTTGTTGGGCCGAAGGGCCTGTTTCCACACTGTAAATCTAATCTAATCTAAAGTCTAATCTAATCTAATCTAATCATTCATATTCAGCTTCCTATCTTATCAAACGCACTATGCCTCACAAATAACGCTTCACAACCTCAATGCAACTGGCAGTTAGCCAAAGAAAACACAAGATTCGGTTTCCAATTTATTGGCAGGCATCAATACCTCAATTTGCAGCGTATGAAGACAATTTTGAACACAATTTTAAATAACGAATGAAATATTGCTCTATTTAAAAAAAAAGCTGCATATCAGTCATCTAAAGATTAACTTGCCTTAAATTACACATCATGAGGAGTTTAATGTTAATGTTAGTAACACTGCATTTTTGTAATTGACAAACAAATTAAATCCGGAGTGCAAGATGCATTAATCATGACATCTGTGTAACGTTGGCTAGCGAGAATTTTCACAAGAGTTTCAGTTCGATTATTGTCCTTAGCTGGAGGTGGAATCAGCCCTCATACGAGTGCCAGGTCAAATGATAGATAGCACTTTGACCATAATGAACTGCTCATTATGGGACCTTCAAAATGATCAGGTTTGGTTTTGTGCTGGAGGATAGGTAACGTGTTGGCAGTTGAGGCAATGGCAGGAGGAGAAAGGAGGCTGGACTCCCTTGTGCACTGAACACATGAACCAACACATTGACCTTAGCGCAACAGACTGTGGGAATCCCTGCCCATCTCAGGGACCAGAGGTAGACATGCAGCAATGTTTCAAAGAGCATTTTAAATGCTTGTTGAGCTGCTTGGTAAAGAAATATTGATTTTCTGTTAATGTGCTCACAGGATCCGTAATAATGGGGGATTAATGCAATGCTTCAAGGAGTTCTGCACACAAAGGTATGACACCAAGAATATTATTAGTTACATTGTGCTAATGGACATAATACCTCATAACTCTCACCAAAGGAACTCAGGTTAGTTGTTTACATAAGGAAGTGTCACTCGACACGAAACGTTAACTTTGATTTCTCTCTACAGATGCTGCCAGACCTGCTGAGCTTTTCCAGTAATTTATGTTTTTGTAGTTGTTCACATTGTTAATGCATGTTTTTGTAACTGAGCACATACATTTCTAAACCAGCTCTGTACTTTTAAATTATCTTAATTTCAAATATCTCACAAACCTGAAACTGGCTGGTATTGAAAGATTAACTGAGGGTGCTTTGGTTTTTGAGGAAGAAAGCAACATTTGTCCACCATTGGAAGAGGATGAGCCAATGATTCGCAAAAGGAAAATACTACTTAATACAAAAATCAGAAATAAAACAGAAAATGATGAAACCACTCAGAAGTTCAGGCAGCAAGAGAAACAGAGCTAAAGGGTCAGCATTTCCTGTGGCCAACCAGACTCCTTCCCTACCAGCTGGACGACCACTGACTTAAATGCCAATTAAGTCCAAGAGGGCAACATAGCACAGGGCTCATACAATGGGGCAGGAGGATGGCCCACAGCAAGTCTAGGGGTCAGCTCTGACTGGAATGTACCAGTCTGCAACATTCAAGGTCCAGGACTAAAGCTCAGGACAGCTGCCGCTGAGATGGAGTGGGGAAATTAAATGGGGCTCTATTCAGTTATCCCCCCCTTCCGGTGCCTCAAAGTACATGTAAATATAGTCTGGTTCAAATAAGAGATGCCTTCAATTTGTTTGGATACAGTCAGAATCCAATGTCTGTTTGCTTCCTTAATAAGCCAATGTGCAGAAGTGTTTATGACAGCCTCAGGACAATTTCAGGGCAGTGACCTTTCGTTCTCAAGAGGCATTGAAAGAACATTAAGAACGGAGGGAAAAGTGGTAGCCACACAAAGGAGAAAGTCAAACTAACTTTCCAGAGCAGGGGAGGGCAAAAGGGAGATGGACATTAAAGGGGTTAGTGACCACAATACCTTGAAGAATGTTCCGTCAGTACAGAAGACACCAGGTGAGGTTATTAGATAAAGTAACATGCAGGAGCTGGCAATACATCAAGTCAGAGCTGTAGCATGGTGATTTCCTGACCGACAATCTTTTAATAAGCAACTGAGACCAAACTTTCTCAATAAGAATTTCAATCAAGATTTATGCCTTGATATTACTGGTCTACATAAGCTTACACAAAGAGAATATGGTACCACTGGAGCACAACATTTCTCAATAGTAAATGACAATGATGGATTAGTGAGCTATCTGCTCTCCTCTCCACTTTAATACATTGCATTGAGCTGAATCAATTCTCAATCAATCATTCACCTCAGTGTTGTTTAATGGAATATTGAGTTTTACTCGCAAGAGCTGCACGTTGCTGGATTCCACACTTCCTCATTCCTTAACTTATTCCTTCATTTTTCTACTTTATACCTAAGATTTGGTACCTAGGTACATTTGTACCCAAGGAGGCACCAGGAATGACGACCCTGTACCTTTTCACTGTACTCCTGTACTTGAGTACATGTGACAATAAAACCTCATTCTAATTAAAAATCCTGTAAAATTTCACTGTCCCTGATTGCTTTTTCCTGGGAAACTCTTTCCTGGGCTATGTACATAATGGTAGCCACTGTAATTCATATTCTGACACCACTGTAAATTTCAGAGCGCAATGCCAACAGGAAAGTTGCATTCTGGTAACGTCGAGTTTCATTGATAGCTGCATCGTACCCTATTGTTCTCAAAGCTGATGATTTGCTGGACTAATATTTTCAAAATTGTACCTAGGCATGTGCGCGTGTGCGCACACACACACATCCTTTAAGGAATTCATGACATACAAGTCCAATTCACTGTCAGATTCAACATCCCTGTTATTAAAGCAGAAAACCATGTGTCAGGCACAAATACATGTGAATATTCCCAGATTCAGAATACACATAGTGAAACCATTGTTAGTCTTAGAATCAAGTTACTGAACATTAACAGATTTGTCTCCTTGAGAAAAAAAAAAAATGCTTTCATTAATTCTTTGAATCTGAAATATAATTCTTAAAGCTATAAACTAAGTTGGATTTCACCACATAATAGTGCTCTTTACATAGTTTTTTTTTAAAATATCACACATTACATTACAGATTATTCATCCATTGCCAATTGTTCCTGACATTAAAGAATGAGGATTGTGCATTACCACAGAATGTCTAATTTAATTGTTAGCACAGGTTCATAGATAGTGACTGAGTTAATTAATTTAAATCATGACTGAGTGCAAACATACACCATGGAGGAAAAGGAGCATCTTAGAAATACTCTGATTATTTTATTTGTTAGCAATAAATAAATTTGAAGGAAGCACTAAGCTAAATCAATAATAAAGGTAATGCCAGTGACAATTAATAAATTCTAAACAAGGACCTGAGTACCTGGGAGGATGAAAGACGTACAAATATAATGAGCAAGTCAAGCAAAGTGCTTCATCTATGAGGAACATTTTGGACTTTGATTATATTAGCAGCTTGCATTTCAAATGTTTTATAGCTACAATAAAAAAGTAAGGTTTTCTGCCTATCCCGGTCCAACACCCACACAGTGTCTTGCATCCAGCAGAGAACCATTGCGTATTAACTGGAAGGTGTTACTCTGATTAAGAAACAGCAGAAATGTTGCGACAAATACAAATATAAATCCTGCATCTCATTATGATCAGTACCCTCTGATCATTGTGGATGGTGGGAGGGTTCAGGAGTGGATTTAGTTTTAAAAAAAGTTTCCAAAATGGGATGGCTGAGCTGCTCCCAATTCTTCAACTTCTGCAGAAGACATCTCAGGGCACTAATGTCCCTCTAATACCACGTTATCACATCTCTCAACCAACAAACGTAATGTAGTTATTACTGGGTGGTGATGGACAACTGTATTCTGGCTGATTTTACATGGATACCAAGCCCAATTTCTGCCTCAGTTGGAATTAGTAAATTCAGTAGAGTCTGAATGCACAGGAATTAAGAGGAGACCCCTTGCCAGTGTAGCTTAGTGACATGATTGCCATTAGTCCATCATTAATGATAACCGACATTTACTTTTCCTGATCTTTCTGCTTTTTATTAAAAAAAACAATGAATTCTGGTGATAACATGAGGAAATCCAGCCAGTGATGTGAAATATAACTGTGCCTATTCATAGAGCTCTGTCACAGACTCATTACCTCAACTGTTTGTGTCACTGTCTTCTCTTAAATTGTTAAAAAGTTAGAATTTATGAAAAATCTTTAAACTCCTGAGTGCGATGAGGCATTTAATTACGTAGCGATAGTAACTTGATATAATTTATCCAAGTGCATAAAAACAACACTAAATCAGAGCTCAAAGGGACACCCCCATCCAGTACAGTATTTCCTTTTCGTGCCACTTACAAAAAGCATTACAATGTGACAGCATTTGCTGGATGAATGTAAAACTTGTAATGTGTTACTTTGTACAGTACATCTGTATCGTGTTCACACATTTGGCATCAAACACAGAATTATGGACCATGTAGAGGAATATTACTATGAATGGGCCATTTATATGGACAGAATGTTAATGAAAGCCAGATCCTAACTGATTTCAAACCAGCAGCTGGAAGAGTGCATATTATTTGATTTATGTTTGAATTATTCAATTCAGCTTTATTTTCTGAGCACAGATTTCTCCAAGGCAGCTGTTAATGTTCCAGAATCCAACTACCCAGGTTTCCGGAGTCTAACAGAGAGATTTGACGGTGCTTGTAGTTTATCCAACAACACAGACTGTAGAATTTGGGAATATTCTAGACCTTTTGACAATAACATGCTAATTTTATGTTAGATCTGATACTTCGAGGGAGAAAAGTGAAATAAACCTGCCAATAATGAACTGAAGTTCTCGAAATGCAGCAGTGGCTTCACTAAAAATCAATCCCTGTTGCAACTTTACTTTAAATTGAACACGAAAACATTGCTAATGTTTGGAACTTAAAGCAGCCTGACTAGGGGAAGGTCTGTGATAACTGGTCTGTAAACAGGCAAATAGCTTTGAAAAAAAAATCCACACTCCCCACCCCCAAACATTGGTCACCTGAAAAGTAAAGAGGGGCCCAAGATTTGTTTGTCACATGTATGAATGACAAATTTGCTGGGATTTATTCTATTATATCCCATCTCAGCCAACAAGTGTTATTTTGAATGTATTAAGGTGGAAAGAAGATTCACCTAATGTCTTTTCTTTGAGTAGCTATTCCCTTTACTTTATGATGATTAAATGTATCTTTTGCAAACAATAAAACAGTCCCTCAGACAAAGCTTAGCTTACACTTTCCCTAAGCCCTTTCCTGCTAGGACCATGCTTCACAAGCAAACATTTCAACTTGAAGATATCTGTTTATCCGCATAACAGCTGCTGCTTGCTAATTAAATGTCACTATCCATTGGGAGCGCTTTGATTTAAATTGGCATAAAGCCTCAGAATTCAATTAAAAGGATTTAAGAGCACCTTTTAACCAAGAAAAGGCTGCCTACCTGTTAATCAATCATATTTACTGACATCTTCTCCCTGCACAGGTCTTTGGGTTGAAGAGTGTGTTGCAGTCTCAGTAACCAGGGCAGCATAGAGCTTATATAAATATTAACACTGCAGGTGCACACCCTGGGATGGGTGACGTATGATCGGGAACAATACATCCTCCGTTAGATAGTGACAGAGCACGCACATACAAATGATACAAACATGCGGCCCCAATGCCAAACATTCAGACAAAATTCACGTGTTTAGCACTAGGCAGAGAAAAGAAATTCAAAATATGGCACTAAGTTCCATGACAGTTATTAATGTGGCACAGTACTCCGAGTGGATTGTACTTTTATTGGAGGCCTAGAGTTGTTAATGTTCAGAACAGAGAGAAAGTAACCAAAAATCTGAAGAATGCACAAGGCTTCTGGAAAGATCATAATAGGGATGTAATGAAGAGGGGTAAAACAATGCCAAGATGTATAAAAGTGAGACAATCTTCCTAGAAAAATTAGTATTGAAGTACAATGTGTGGTATTGGAAAAAACTCTTTAGCTGTAGGGGGAAAAAACCTCAAACAGGTAAAATTTGCAATTGAAAAGTAAAGCCACTATGGTCCTAGTGGACTATAGAACTTGTCCCTAGAGGACCATAGAACTTCTCCCTAGAGGAGAGAGAGAATGGTGGGTTTAACTGGAGGATCACTAGGGCAAAGAGGCCAAGGAAAAAGGTCCATCATAGTAACCCCAGCCGATACGGGAATTGAACCCACACGGTTGGTATTACTCTGCATTGCAAAGTCAACCATCCAGCCAATTGAGACAAGGTTAGCCTACTCTCTTGTCATGGCTGCCACTTGACCTGCTGTGATCTCCAGCATGTTTTGTTTTCATCCAGCCAACTGAGCTTACCAATTGGTGCAGCTTTGTAATCTTGTGATACTGAAATGTTTAATGTCAGTGGATTAACGTGTCATTTTGACTTCAGTGTAGGAAGGTGGAGAGAACAAGTGCAGAGAAAGGGTAAGAAAAAGAGAAAGGAACATTCAGTCTGATGAAAAGGAAAATAGAGGGGGGAGGCATGCAAAATGGAGAGGAAGAGGGAGAGAAAAAGAGAAAGAGAAATTGTTATGAAGGCAAACATTTTTCTTGCTGCCTGATTTATTTTTCTGGCAATGGGGCGCAAGATTCAGGTTCTAGTAATTAAATCTCCCTGAAAACTGAATGATTTACTGGGCTCAGAAACAGATTTATTTGGTTTACATAACACTATTTGAACTTTCTTAATTCCAGTTGACATTCCTGTCTTATACATTAGATGCTGAAGCACAGAAGCTAGAGAATTGCGAGTGCTGGAGCTGCATTTCATAAAGAATCACTGTTTTTCATTGTTTAAGAGGCTTATTGTAACAGCAGTTTTCAACAGGCTTTCATCGAACTTTCACCGATTGGAAAGAGACAAGAAGGTCTTATATTTGCATTTATAAAAGGGAGTAAAAGGTTTCTTTCATACAGCTTCTCAACTTCAGGAATTTTGATTGGTTGATTTACTGCTTATTAAAGTCTCAAGAAATGTGCTTGATTAAAACACTTCCACCATTTGTAATCAGTGATTTGTCCATTGTTGAAGATAGCCAGTTAAAACCACTGAATAAAATTAAGTAGAAAATCAAGTGTGTTCCACAAGAAAGATATGCTCCATTAGGTTATTACCCAACTAGTAACGGTGAAAGTTATACTCTGGATTACCATTTTAACCAACCACATCTGAAAGGCTGAATGAGCAGGATAACATCACATTTTGCAGAAATATTAGTGACGTTATCACTGTCAGTGTTCTTTCCAAATTATACAGTTGTACAGGTTAAACATTTGTGCGGATGTGCATCTTAAAAGATAGATAGCATCAGGCCATTACACACTGTGCAGCTGCACTCATTCCTCACTCCAGACAGCTCCTCATAACCCAGCCAGCTGAGGTGTATCCTTGTTTGATTGGCCATTCACAGCCACCATCCACTAACATTGTCATTGCTCCTTTTCCACACAAGCTTGTCCTCACAACATCAAACCTTTTTAAGTTTCTTTCCTTGGAGAGAACAAAGCACAAAACTTCAGGGAGCGTGGAGACCAGGGAGGAGGCATTCCAAAACCTGGACGGCCATTGGCCTTGCACCTCCACCTAGCCCTTTGGGAAGGAGGTCTTGTTTAAACATACTGTTGACATCAGGAGCAACCAGTCATAAAAGCGTAAGCTCCCTGAGGAACTGGCTCCAGGACTTATGTCAGAGATGTACAGCATGAAAACAGACCCTCAGTCCAACATGCCCATGTCAACCAAATATCCCAACCTAATGTAGTCCCATTTGCCATCACTTGCTCCATATCCTTTCCTATTCATGTACCTATCCAGATGCCTTTTAAATGTTGTAATTGTACCAGTGTCCACCACTTCCTCTGGAAGTTCATTCCATACATGTACCATCTTCTGCATGAAAAAGTTGCCCCTTAGGTCTCTCTCAAAATTTTTCTGCTCACCCTAAGCCTATGCTTTCTAGATCTGGACTCCCCCACCCCAGGGAAAAGACCCTGTCTATTTATCCTATCCATACACCTCATGGTTATAAGCCTCTATAATGGTCAGCCTCAGCCGCTGACACTTGTTGAATGAATTGATCATCTGTCTGTTGACCTTGGGGTTTAGGTTGTTTAGAGCTGGGTTTGTGTGTCCAATGGTATTATTGTTGGTGCTGCTCTTGCTGTTTGTGGTTATTTGGCAATGCAAAGGCTGGCAGCAGGAACATGTAACTGAAGGTGAGTAAAGTGAAGAGTGAGGTGACACCCAGAAAGGTGGTATGTACCAATCCAACAGGAAAAACATCTGCAGAAGTGTTTTGAACAACAGTCTTTCAGCTGGCCATAGCTGCAACTCTTCAATCTCATTGTTAAAAGCCTACCTCCCTCTGAGGTCCAGAGCACTTGGAAAATCGATCTGCTGTCTGTTAAGTGCAGAATCCTTACTGATAACACAACCTATTTGCTTACTATAAAACTTTTAAATATCTCATCCAACTGCAGCATAGTAGCTAAACATTTCCCTTCAAACTAAACCAGTCAGAACCCAAAAGAGAGAAAATAACATTGGGCTCCTCATTCAATATCACATTTTAAAGGATTTAACTTGTTATACATACACACAAACCTAACCTCATCTCCCATTGCCTTGGAAAATTTCTCCCCTCCACCTAGTATCTAAAGTCAACAATGCCTAATGCTTTATAAATAGTTTTGAGAATTTATCCCACCACCTTAAAAACGTATGCGTTAATATCCTTATGCTTCTTTCTTCTTGCATCTTCTTAACCCTTATACTGCTGTGTATATATTATTTCTCAGTTTTCCTTTGCAAAATATACCACTTCATGCTTTTCACTAGTAACCTTCATGAGTCCCGTGTTCACCCACTGTATAAATATGTCTACTTCCTTTTGAAATCTATCACTTTCTTCCACAGTTTTAATCACATGTCCAGCTTTTGTGCATTGTGCCAGTTTTGAAATAATGTACTCTACCTTGTCATTAATGCACATCAAAAACAGCAGTAGCCCCAACACTGCACCATTCACTGTACACGTTCCTCCAATCTGTAACACAGCCATTAACCATGACTCTGGGTTTGCTGCTAAGCCAATATTTTAACCATTCCTCCTACTGCCTCTTATCTCATGGGCAATTTTTTGAAACAACCTATTCCATCATATTTGGTGGGGGACAAAATCAGTGGTTGAACATGATAACACTGTAGCACCCAGTTGACATATCACATCACATCAGTCAATTTATTTTCAGATTGGCCACCACTGAATAATGGAGTTTTCTTTTTGTAAAAATATAGTCCTTCCCTCTAAAAAGCTCATTAATTGCCTTTATCTACACTCAGTTTTGTGAACCATTGAGATCAAAGTCAGAGTTGAGAATTCAAATCAATCCAATATGAAGTGGAATGCCAGCTGAATATTCCTATGGTTCAAATGACATCTTAGAATCAACAGAAACATGAGAGTTTTGATTCTCTTCGAGCTATCTAACCTTGCTCTCTTTGCATAGGCACACAGGGATATGATATATTGTCTTATAAAGTTTGTTAGCATAGGATTTGTAATAGCTTAGTACACAAACTTTGAGAACTTTGTGTTTGTACAGTGATTTATTCAATATTGAGAAAACAACAGCTCCATTTATGCCTGGCGGGCTTAAGCATAGGGATTTGGTGATGGCATTGTCGTGTCACAAGCCTGGGTGACTCTCATCTAGAAGCACAGTAAAAAGCCTTTGGGGTCATGATTTCAAATCCCACAATGGCAGCCAAGTTCAGTTTACAAATTCTGAAACACTCAGCATGCTTTGGAACAATGACCACAAAACTATCATTGTCATGCTGTTCAATGATTACTACACATTATACCTGATCCACAGTAAGAGTTGACTTGTAACTGCCCTCTGAAGCCATGATGTGGAGGTGCCAGTATTGGACTGGAGTGGACAAAGTCAGAAAGTCACATGACACCAGGGTATAGTCCAACAGGTTTATTTGAAGTCACAAGCTTTCGGACTGCTGCTGCTTCATCAGGAACTTCAACCTTTCCATCCCACTCCAATCTAGGAGCACTTAAGAACCAACTGAGGGCTGAACAAGCAGATCATCAGTTGTTCAGTTTGGTCCTATGTTGGTTTATGCATGAATGAGGGACTAGACATAGAGCAGGGGCTAGCAGCAACAGCTACTGCCCTCCTCTCTCCTCCCAATCACTAGACCCACCATCCCCGACCTCTACAAATGCACCTTCTGGAGTTCTCCGGCTTCGACAATGGTGCTGCTGAACATGAGCAGCCAACCACTGAGCTATCATTTCAGCAAGTGAGGAAGATACCTGGCTAAAATGGAAGATTGTAATGGATTGACTGACTTCAGGGCAATAAGGGATAAACTGGCTGAATGATGCTGAAGAACAAATTTCCATTCTAATAGCATCTTTCATGACTTCAAGATACACCATATCAATTCACAACCAGAGTACAGTCGGTTCTGCTATAATGTGTGTTCCTTCAACGCGAATTGGTTACAAGGCAATTCAAGAATTTAGACAATTATTTGTAGAACGTGAACATTCCTGGCATGTACTGGCTGTAATGCAATTCCAGCCCCAATGGTTTAAGTGGTGCTGCTATTACACAATTTTCTTATGATGCGGGATCACATGGAAATGGAACTATGTTTTATCAGAACAGACTGTATTCAGAAAATTATAGAACTATTGTGATTTAAAGAAACACAACAGCCAGTTTATATACATAGTCAGATCCAACATATAACAAAGAAATCACCAAATGCTCGTACAGATTTTGTTTGGCCAAGACACCAGGAAGCACTTACCTGATGTAACTGGAATTGTGCAAACAGGACCGTTTCTAACCACCTGAGTTTAACGGGATCCTCCCTCTGTATTACAATAAGGAGTCAGTCTGGATTACGTGCTGAAGTCTTTGGAGTGGACTTGAATCCACCTAACTTGCAGAATGTTACCAGAATGGCCTGCTTTAAGTTAGCTGTACTGACAGACTTTATTTTAAACTGTATTCACATTCACTCCAAGTTTATTTTTGCAATATTTGCATAAACAATTGACAAATACTTCTATGGATTAAATAGAAGTATTTCATAGGCTTCATGGCAAATTACAGAATATAGCACATTGCTCTTTTTCAAACTAGCTAATCAGGGAAGGTGCAATTTGAGTGGGGATTATTTCAATGATAGAAAGGCAGCTGAATGATCTTTAAATGATCAATGTTTATTAGGCCACAACTATAGCTCAGTTAGTTTAACTTCATTTGTTGGCAAGTTTCTCGAAACAATCATTTGGGATAAAATTAACATTCATGTGGACAAAAGTGGTTTAATTAAAGGAAAGCATAGATTTCTTAAAGGAAAATTACGTTCAACTTTGTTAACTCAGCAAAAACATCCTGCAACTAAGTACTCAGAGTAATGTTGATGTCATGCACTTGGACTTCCGAAAGGCATTTGACAAGAGTACGACAAATTTATGAGCAAGGACAGAACTCATGGAGTAAGAGGGGGAATCTTTTAGGAACTTGAGCTGCATTTCTTTCCTTCTCTAGATGTGCAACGCAACTGGAAAACGACTGGCAATTCAACTGGGGCCTGAGTCCGTCAGTCTGATGGGTGAGAACTACATCTGTTGGTTGTTGGGATGTTGAAGGGGCAAATATATAAAGCACAGGTTTGCAAATTCAAACATTTCTTCACACATTTGCAATAAGGATTCTGGGTAATCCAAGATGGAGGACAGGAAAATTTTCTGGCTGTAATAGCTGCTCCTTTTATTTTTGAAAGGTATTTTAGGTGTTGGAGGTGATCTCCTCGAATTCCAGGAGCGGCAATTACTGTTTTATATGCTGTTGCATTGTTTTGGAACTTTGGAAAAAAAAGTCAAAACAACAGCAGTTTTAAAAGGGAGAAGAGCAGACAAAGGAAGTACACGGTGAGGTCAGTGCAGGGGAGAAAGACAGAGAGAAAGAAACTCATATTGCTAACTGACAGAGCAGTGAACCTGCGCATGTACTGCCTTTGCTGTTGAATTCATGTATCGCTGATGGAATGGGCTGCCAGAGGAAGTGGCGGAAGCTGGTACAATTGCAACATTTAAAAGGCATCTGGATGGGTATATGAATAGGGAGGGTTTAGATGGGAAAGGGCCAGGAGCTGGTAGGTGAGACTAGATTGGGTTGGGATATCTGGTCGGCACAGGTGCATTGGACTGAACGGTTTGTTTCTGTGCTGTACATCTCTATGACTATGACTTGCAGTGAACAGGCTAGTGTGTCAAATAGTGGCCAAAACCAGATTGTACCAAGCCACTAGAAATAGTCAGACTAACACTGGTATCTCTGATGTAGAGGTTAGTAGCAATAACTTCAAAAGACTGGTAAATACTGGCGGAAGTGCTCTATGGAGTTTCCAAGGATTTGTGGGACAAGGGAAACATCATAGCATCATAGCCTGATAAGAGTGATGGTGGACTCTAATGAAAAGTGGAATGATTGATATGGATGGGAAGAGGGTACAAAAGATAGTAAAAGTTAGGTGGATTGGCCATGCTAAATTACCCATAGTGTTCAGGGATGTGTAGATGAGGTGCATAAGCCACAGGAAATGCATGATAGGGTGGGGGGTGTCTGGCTGGGATGCTCTTCGGAGGGTTGGTGTGGACTCATTAGGCAGAATCGCCGGTTTCCACATTGTAGGGATTCTGTGGTCAGAATGCAACAGCACCCCTTTTGGCTGTAATACACCAGCCAGCCAGCTGAGGCAGCACTTCAGCGTGGTGCACACACTGTGACCAGGGCTGGGGTGAAACTGACAATAGGATTCCTGAAGGCTCTGCTCTGGAACATGAACTGGTCTCATTGTTGGAGGCAACGAGGTGATGTGATAGATGCTAAGGAGCAAAGGAATGGGCAATAGGAGGATGAGGGCAATGCGGAGGAGGTAGCTCTCCTTCTCCATGACAGAGCTCAGTGGCATCAGGCACTATAAGGCAGACAGAACCTGAGTGATCACTGGTTCCAATCGATGGGAGCAGAGTGCAGCAGACCATCATGGACTGTCAAACAAATAGGCAATGGCACCATGCCAGCATTGGGTTGCATTGTGGGGACGAACTGCAACTTCGATTGGTTCTCCTGGTGCTCTCTTTTGCTGTCCGTCAATAAAAGCTCACATTTGGAGTCGTCAAATTACTTCCCCATCTGTGATACCCCCTACTGGACAATGACAAGATGTGGGTGACCACTGGCTGGGCAAGTGAGAACAAATTCAGATGAACAGCGACCTTTCAAAGATAACATGGACACAAGAATTACCAGTCTTGTCAGATATCCAACAGTTGAGTGACAAATTGTTCTGGTATATTAAGAAAGCAATACAAATCAGACACAAGAGATGCTCCAGGGGTGAGTTTGCTAAGATACACAAAAATCTTCCTGGATCTCGCGGTGAGAACCCTCTTTGATGCAATTCGCACTTAGCCAAAAAAACCCACAAATTTCATCCCAGGGGCTCGTTAGCAGCATGAATATAAAATCAGTGGAGTTCCCCTGGGGGTCAGTGTTGCTATTGCTGATTTGTATGAATAATCCAGACCTTGGTGTACAGGGCACAGTTTCAAAGAGTACAGAAAATACAAAACTTGGAATCAATAAACTGTGAGAGGACAATGAAGAATTTCAAAAGGACAGAAACGTTGCTGGAATGGTTATACAGGTAACAGATAACATTCAATGCAGAGAAATGCAATACACTTTGGTCAAAAAATCATGTCAAAATACTATAAAAGAAAAGGGTACGCTGAAGCAAAGATACCTGATTTATTTGTGCATAGATCAGCAAAGGTAACAGGACAGGCTGACAGCAATACACCCACGAGCTTTCTGTCCCCCAGTGCATGGATTGGAAGTGCAGCTTAGAGTGAACCTTGATTGAGAACCAGTTAATAAAACATACCATACCCTATGCTTTATCAACAGGGTGTACAATACACAAGCAAGGAAGTTATGTTGAACTTACATAAAACAGTATTTCTGCCTCTGTGGAATATTGCATCAGTTCTGGGAATCAACTTTAGGAAGGATATAAAAGATACTGGAGAATTCTTTGCAAGAATAGTTCTGAAATTTATGAAGGCAGATTGGAAAATCTGGACTGTTCTCCTTTGGAGAAGAGAAAGGCAGCTGATGGGATTTGATTAAAATATTAAAAATCATGAGGGGGCTGGACAGAGTAAATAGGGAGAAAACGTTCCCCTTCATAAAAGGATTGAGAACACGAGAGTACAGATTTAAATTAGTTGGTAAAAGATGTAAAGATAATACAAGGAAAAGCTTTTTATGCAGTGAGTAGGGGTAGAGTGTGGAATATATTGCCTAAGAGTGCGGTGAAAACAAGCTCACCAAAAGCTTTCATTTGAATCAGGGTGATGTGCAGCTTATAGAGAGAAAGCAGGAGATTGGCACTGGATAAGATGTTCTTTCGAAGAGGCATAACAGACACAATAAGCTGAATGGCCTCCTGCAATGTATCAATTCAGTGAACTTTTATCAAGATGAACAAGAACAAATTGTTTGTTATTAAGACGACAAGATGCCTCTGTATAATCCTGAATATCAGCTGGTCTCACCAGACCAATCTGAAATTAATCAGGGGAATAGGTAATGACACAATCTGCTTCCAGAACTCTGGCTCAATCGTAATTCTGACAACAGCAGCTAGCTTTCAAGATTCTCTTCATGTTCTCCCCTCCTACAGGGACCCGTGGGTTTTGTCTTGCAGTTTACCACAGCCAAGAGTTCACCAAAATGGGGGACCATTGAATATGTGGCATAGTATGTTGGTACTCAAGCCAGCCTTTAATCCACACTAAATGATCAATAACTCTGAAATGCATCAACTCTCGCACTTTGGAAATGCTGGTCACTGTATCAATGCCAGATAGGAGCAACACAGAATGAAAGAGGTGGTCAAGAATTCAGATGTTGGTGAATTTAGTGACCTACAGGGATCAGCTGTGCTTGCCTTGCTGTGCCAGAGAACAGGATGTCTAATACTTTGCAGATAAGCAATGACCTGTCAATCATCTGAATATACTAGTTAAAGACAAATACATTCCGAACATGGAACAGGACACAAATGTTCTGTAACCTCTGCTGGACTGTCAAGAGTCACCTAACAAATCAGCATTCTGCTCAATCAAACCAGTACAAACAGTAAATTAATAACAAAAACTGGCATTCAAAGTGAAAGTTTAATAATACAGTAACACAATTGCTCCATACTGGCATACAACAGACCAGATCGGTGACCTCTTTCTACAATGATTGTGCTTTCAGGAATGGGCTGATCCTATCAGTCCTTCCCCATTACCTCAGAACAATTCTCAATGCTCAGTGTGCTTTTGTATTTCTCGCTTTTCATTCAGTAGCCAATTTCACATGATTATCTGTACGATGACAGAGACAGAGGAGTAAGGATAGGCATTCATATTGGGTATCAGTATAAAATAGGCACTAACCAACCCCTCTTAGCCTCTGGCTGATCCATGAAAACCAAATGCATGGTGGCTCATCTGTACTGTTTATATTGCTTCATTTTGCAAAAGCCATCATTTCCCTCAGCCAAGTGAGCTCTGTACATTAAACTAATGATGACCACACCCCGCCCATTGCTGCAACTATCATGCAACTTCAAGAAAAATCCTTCATAAGCTGCATCCTACATCAGGAGGGGAAATCAATCAGCTGGTTTCTGAGGAAAGGTCACTTGACCCGAAACTTTAACTCCAATTTCTCTCCACAGATGCTGCCAGACTTGCAGAGCTTTTCCAGCAATTTGTTTTTGTTTCTGATTTACAATATCTGCAATTCTTTCAGTTTTCAGTTAGCTGGCTGGGATGTAATGTAGAGTTTTTCAATGCCTGCCCCAGCTGAGGTTACCATGAAGGATTCTCTTCTCAACCACTGAGCCACAGCAACCCTCTGGTTAACCTACCATCAGTTATCGCTCTCTCTTTCCCTAATGAGAGCAGTCCCATGGTCCAGCAGGGCGATGGTGACCTGACTTTTATCTTACTACAATCAAAATCCAATAAACAGCTTACTCACAACAATATTCATTCTCAGATGAGAGACAACAGCACATCATTGCATCATTTTTGACAGTGAGAACCTTTTTCCACGTATGGAGTCAGCTATTACAAGGGGGCATAGCTTTAAATTAAGGGGGGCTAGATATAGGACTGATGTTAGGGGTAGGTTCTTCACTCAGCGAGTCGTAAGTTCATGGAATGTCCTACCAGTAGCAATGGTGGACTCTACCTCTTTATGGGTATTTAAGCGGGCATTGGATAGGTATATGGAGGATAGTGGGTTAGTGTAGGTTAGGTGGGCTTTGATCGGCGCAACATCGAGGGCCGAAGGGCCTGTACTGCGCTGTATTCTTCTATGTTCTATGTTCTATATTGCAGATGCAGACATCTAAAGCAGCAAGAAAGGTTGAAATATTTATTGTTTGAGGACTCAACATTTCACCAAGTTAACCTTTCAAATTATAGACTCTCTGCTGGAACTCACTCTGGTGAAAATGTTCACACCTGAAACTTGAACTTGTTCTTTCACTCCTCACTATCTAAGAATTGCCAGAACATTCTGCTTTATGGTTTATTCTCAAACGTGCGTGCAATTATGAAAGATAGTTCTGATTCGTTCCTTCATTCTGAAAAACATTAATATGGAGTACCCAATTATAAACAGACCACACTTGCCATGTAGTAATAGTAAATTCACAAACAGGATACTTGTATTTTACATTAACAGGCGTTGGGCAGTCACTTGTCTGGTGCCCCATCTCTAATCTGGAGGGGGCTTGAACCGGAAAATTAAACGACTCCAGTTGGCGGCACTGCAGTGACACTATGGCCCAGAACAGCAGACATCCTCAGCACATTAAATCAAAACTCCAGGATCAGTACGTTTAAAAGACTTCAGTAAATATTCAAAACAGGAAAACAATTGATTTGAAATGTTAAGGATTTTAGAATTAGACATACTACCACCATCAGCAGCATCTCTTGGTCATTGAAAAACATTCAACGTTGCAATTC
The DNA here is from genome assembly GCF_047496795.1 of Chiloscyllium punctatum. Lineage (NCBI taxonomy): Eukaryota > Metazoa > Chordata > Chondrichthyes > Orectolobiformes > Hemiscylliidae > Chiloscyllium > Chiloscyllium punctatum. The sequence goes on along the minus strand of NC_092776.1, from coordinate 45,033,190 downwards.
TTCTTTTATTATTCAGGTTTTTGTGTTAATAGAGAGAATCATCATCACGTCATCAGAGAATGTGAAGTACAGTACTGTGGGGTTCAGTAACGTGAGGAATCTTTTCTTATCATAGTTCCTTAACTCCCTTTTACTTTATTGCATTTCCCCTCACAATATAGTGCCTTTCTTTAAAGCGACTAAGGACAGTTGGTTGCAGTCAGCTTCCATAAGAACCAGCAGCTTCCCGTCCCATTCCATCGTGCTGGCATCACACTAGCAATTATCTCTGTGGGAACATGGGCAGCAATTGCCAACAGGTTGGTCAAATGTGCTGCTATGACAGTAAAGCACAATCCCATTCTTTCCATACAGCTCACAAGATAGTGGTCAGAAACAGGAATCAACCTGAATTCTCTCTACTCCAGGCTAGGGGGCTGAGCTAAGCTGTAAAGACATTGTAATCACATTATAATCAGAGCCAGCAATGGACCTAGACTTCCAAATTTGTTCCTTCACAGTTTGCAGCAGTGTTCAAAAGACTGGGGCAAGAGGGGAAAATTCACCTCCGAAAACCCCTAAAATGCCAGGGAAAATGGCAATACAAGGACAACCAAAGAAAAGTCTTTGAAAATATAAGTAAAATACTGCAAATGCTGAAAATCTGAAACACCAACAAAGTGCTGGAGAAACTCAGCAGGTCTGGTGGCAAAACAGAGTTAAATGTTTCAAGGCTCCTTGAGGTGTACTGAGTTCTGAACAGTCATCACAAAACTCAAAACGTTAACTGTTTCTCTCTCCGCGGATGCTGCCAAACCTGTCGAGTTTCTCCAGCACTTGCTGTTTCTACTATTTAGAGAAACTTTCTCTTGTGCTTGGGGTCAAGGGTGAGGGAATATGCTTTTATCCAATCACAGTCTGTTTCACATGTTTGACTTTGATAAGTCCTCGGTTGAGCCTTTCAGCAGCAAATGTGAGAGAAAGGTGGTCTATGACTGGAGGAACGATAAACAGATGAGATGATAGAGCATTTTTGGGGGGTTTTGTGGGGGGTGCAGAGGTTGCTGTCTGACTGGTCTAGTGATGCTGCCAGCTGGGGGAGTGATGTCACAGAGGCTAATCAGTCACATATTCCATCCGCATAAATCTTTGTGCAAACTCCCAGCCGAAACCCTCAAAGTGAGGGGCAAGGGCAGATCAGTGACAGCTCTATAGTTATCATTTTCCACAACAAAAACACATTCACTAAAAGCATGGTCTGAGATAAAGGCAATTTACAGCCTCCTGTCTGTTCCTTTAAATGTCTTGCTTTCATGTGTACCCTTTAAGTGACAGCTCTGCCAGATACATCGTGGAGTGAATTTTAAATGATGCTTGGTTTGTGAATTAAGTCAGGCACAGAACTTCGATATCTAGGAGTCAACTTTTAGCTTCCATTTTCCAAAAACAGACAATATTATCTCTGCGAGCAAGGTACAACATTCAAAAAAACCCAGTTAGTTCAATGTTGGGATATTTAAGGCAATATCATGATTTTAAATCCAAATAAGGTCTAAAATACTATTCACAGCGACACGTATCAATAAGGGTTTAATTCCATTTTGCACAATCATCATCAAGGGTCTGTTGAAATGTTTCAGTTAAAGAATGAATGATTCAGGCTGTAGACCTTATCGCACCCACACAAGCATTGAACAGTTTGCTTTCTGCTAATGCTGCTGCTCACTGACCCTGGATAAATGAATGAATGAACCATCACATATTTTGAACAGGGAAAGCTGAAAAGAGAAAAAAAAGAAAGAGGCCAACAACTGAAGTCAGAAAATTGCTGAATAGTCATTGCTTTATACAATCCAACCTTTAGGGAGAGGGCAATGAACAAGGCCAACTGAATGTTTAGATGGCACAACTTTTGAGACAAATTGCTTGAAAAGCAACTTACAGCAGAAAATAAATACAATAGAAGATGAAGACTGGAGAACAGTTATTGAAATGGGTAGCATAGGTGGCTCAGTGGTGAGTACTGTTGCCTCAGTGCCAGGAACCCAGTTAGATTCCATCCACAGCTGGCAAACTCCACACATTCTCCCAGTGTCTGCATGGGTTTTCTCCAGGTGCTCTGGTTTCTTCCCACAATCCAAAGGTGTGCAGGTTAGGTGGATTGGCCATGCTAAATTGCCCATAGTGTCCAGGGATGTGCAAATTAGGTGCATTAACTGTGGGAATATGCAGGGTTACAGGGTTATGGTAAGTCTATGTGGGATGCTGTTCAGAGGGTCGGTGTGGATTCAAAGGGCCCAATGGCCTGCCTCCATACTATAGGGCTTCTAAAAGCAGCAGGATTGATCAGGTTTGACACACACACTTAAATCATGTTCTTTTCTCATCCACAAAGTGTAGATGTATTCCAGGGAAATTCTTCATCCTGCTTATGTTTTAGGTTGTATTAATGGCTACACACACTGCTTGGGTAGTTGGATAATGTGAAGATACTGGGGAGCTTCAAAAAGAATGTAAGCTTTAATATAATTAACTGTAAAATAGATTTATTTCAAACATATGGATTAAGAGCAGTAGTAACTCTGGTGCATCATGGCTGATGCAACGGTGGCCCAGTTGCCACATTCCTGTGTACGCATTGTAACCTTTGACTCCCTTGTTACAGTTGACCTAGTCAAGAACCCATCTACCTCTGCCTTCAAAATATTCAATGATGCTGCCTCCACTACTCTCTAGGATGTGGGTTCCAAATACTCATGACGTTCAGTAAAAATTTCTTCTGAACTCCAAGTTAAATGGAAGATCCTATTCTTCTACTCTGTGTCCCCTACTCAGATTTTCTCCCACATAAGGTAAATGTCCTTTTGGCATTCATCCTGAAAGGTTCTCTCAAGATCACCTATCATTTCTCGAAACTTCAAATGGGCACAACTTCAGTCTGTTCAACCTTTCCTCATAAGAGAACACCATCCCCTCCCATATACCAGTCACATGAACCTCTCTGTGCTGTTATGATACATATACATCCTCTCTCAAAATGAGACCAACATTGTACACAATTCCAGAAGTGATTGCAACAAAAATCTGTGCAACTGTGGCAAAATTGTCCTGCTCTTACATTCATTGCTCTTGCAATAAAATTAGTTTTTAAGTAACAAAATATATGAACAGGCACAAGGGCCTAAACAGGCTCCCAGAAATTCCATTGTGCAACAAAAGAATCTGAGTTTCAAAGGCTGAGAATCTACAGGAAAGTGGCCTGGTGTTTGCTGCGAGAATAATAATGAAACCATCAGTGATAATCATTATTAAGGATTCAATTGGACAGCAGCTTGTATCCAGATGTGTTCAGTTAAACATGCAAATCAGGATGTGGCTATGCAAACAGCCCTTCACTTCCCTATGTGAACTACACTGGTACCTCACCCAGACAATCGGCACTCAAATACATAGAATGACAGGCCTGAAAACTATCAGAAGATATCGGTTTTATTTTAAATATCAGTAATAATTAAAGTTAGGAGTACTAATTGTCATTAAAAAAATCTTACTGGCTCAAAAACCAACTTTTACAAGTATAGATCCTATTCCTTCAGACTTTTAAATTGGCATTTTAAAATGTTTTTTTATCTGTCGCTTATCACCACCTCTTATTATCATTTCTTTATTTCATTTCACATACGAGTTTACACTTCCTACGAGAAAGTGAGTATCACAGATGCTGGAGATCAGAGTCGAAAAGTGTGGAGCTGGAAAAGCACAGCAGGTTAGACTGCATCCGAGGAGCAGGGCAGTTGATGTTTCAGGCACAAGTTCTTCATCTCTTCCTGGAAGCATTCTTCAATCTGATTATGGAGTCACACTATTACTCACACCGTTCAGACAGGACCCCAGTCCCCTGCAGAGGGCAGAGTGCTGTTCTGAGCTCGTGAATTGCCTTCAGTCACAGGGAATCAAAGGTCACAGAAAGTCTGTGATATTGCAACCCTTCAATAATTATATGCTCCAATGTCTTCAGAAAGACTACATGTGTGCATGACTGCATGAGAGCGTGGAAAATAGCTACTGACTTCCTCCAGTGTTAATTACTGCATTGCGCAGCCTCAAAAAGGCAGGGTCCCTTACATTAAAAATAATTAGGTATGAACAGTAAAATTTTATTTTAATACAGGATTTCTTCAAACCAAAAGAATGGATTAAAGGCAGTTATTGTTATCAGAAATTTAATGCCAGAGGGCATAATCACTTTCTCAAACTGCTTAAATTTATTAAGAATCCCTAGTGTGGAAACAGGCCCTTCGGCCCAACAAGTTCACACTGACCCTCTGAAGAGTAACCCACCCAGGCCCATTTCCCCCTACCCTATATTTACCCTTGACTAATACACCTAACTTACACATCCGTGAACACTATAGACAATTTAGCATGGCCAATTCACCTAACCAGCACATCTTTGGATTGGGGGAGGAAACCGGAGCACCCGGAGGAAACCCACAGACGTGGGGAGAATGTGCAAACTCCACACAGTCACCAGAGGCTGGATTCAAACCCTGTCCCTGGCGCTGTGAGGCAGCAGTGCTAACCACTGAGCCACCCCTCATGTTAGCTGAGTGTCGCTGGCTGACCAGTCTCTAGTTGCCCTTGAGAAGGTGGTGGTGAGCTACCTACTTGAACTACTGCAGTCCACCTGCTGTGGGTTGGCCCACAATGCCATTAGGGAGGGAATTCCAAGATTTTGACCCAGTGACAGTAAAGAAACAGCAAATTGTTTGCAATTGAGTGTGTTTTGGAGGGGTACTTACAGGTGATTAGATTAGATTACTTACAGTGTGGAAACAGGCCCTTCGGCCCAACAAGTCCACACCAACCCGCCGAAGCGCAACCCACCCATACATTTACCCCTCCACCTAATACTACGGGCAATTTAGCATGGCCAATTCACCTAACCTGCACATTTTTGGACTGTGGGAGGAAACCGGAGCACCCGGAGGAAACCCACGCAGACAGGGGGAGAATGTGCAAACTCCACACAGTCAGTCACCTGAGGCGGGAAATGAACCCAGGTCTTTGGCGTTGTGAGGCAGCAGTGCTAACCAGTGTGCCGGCGTTCTCCTATATCTGTTACCCTTGTCCTTTGAGATGGAAGTGGTTGTGGGTTTGGAAGGTGCTGCCAGAGGATGTTTGGTGAATTTCTGCAGTGCATCGTGTAGATAGTAAACACTGTTGCTACTGAGCATTGGCAGGGAGGGTGTGGATGCTTGTAGAGGTAGTGCCAATCATGTGGGCTACTTTCCCCTGATAGTGTCAAGCTTCTGACGTGTTGTTGGAGCTGCATTCAGCCAGGTAAGGAGAGAGTATACCATCATACTCCTAACTTGAGCCTTGTTGATGACGGACATGCTCTGAGTTACTCACTACAGTATTCCTAGCCTCTGACCTGCTCTTGTGTTTGCATGGTGAGGCTAGTTGAGAATTTGGTCAATGGTAACTTCCAGGCTGTTGATAGTTGATATTCAGTGATGGTAACACCATTGACTGTCAAGGGTCTGTGGTTAGATTGTCTTTTATTGGTGATAGTCATAGCCTGGCCTTTGTGTGGTGTGAATGTTATTTGCTACTTGCCAGCCCAAGCCTGGAGATGTTATTGCATTTGAACGTAGACTGCTTCAGTAGGAGTCACCGCAAATGGTGAACATTGTGTAACCATCAACAAGCCTTATGATGGAGAGAAGGTGATTGATGAAACAGCTGAAGATGGTCAGGCCGAGGATCTAATCCAAAGAAACTCCTGCAGAGATATTTTCAAGCAAAGATGTCTAATCTCCAAAAACCACAACCATCTTCCTACATGGGTCTCCAATTAGTGGAGAGTTTGCCTCCAATACTCTGATTTCTCTGATGCCACACTCATTCGAATGTGACCTAGATATCGAGGGCTGTCACCTTCACCTTACTATGCATGGTCACTGCAGAGATCAATATCTTTAGAAATGTCCCTACAACCCAGCATCATCCCTTCTTATGAAGGAGTCCATCCTTTCTCTCTACCAACCATTACCCTCTCTCCATCCTTTCTTTTCTCTCAACAGTGGTGCAAAGTCTCTTACCTTGCAAATATATATTTTTTTAACCATTTGCTAATCAGGACACTCAAATTGGACTGCTGGCCTACACAAAACACCAACCGCACATTAAATCAAAGTCAGACATTATAGTTTGAGAGATTGGGACATAGCTTTGTCTGTTTTCACCCTGAACTTTTCCACCATCTCGAACACCATTGATTGTTGTTTCTGTTAGTGCAATGTCTCTTGCATTACTTACATCTTTTTGTCAAGAAGTACATTTCTTTATTTGCTGACATGGTGGCTTTAGATCCCCTCAAAAGACATCTTATTAACATTGCACCATCTGAACACCACCACCCTGTAGTCCCCAGCTTCCACACAGACACACTAAGTCCCAATTGCGAGTATATGCTTCCTGCATTAATCCAAAAGGATTAAACTCCTGAACTCCTTGTCTGCCCAAGACCTATATGAGTCAAGATTTCCTCTGACTCAATGCTGGCAAAGTCAAAGCAACAATCTTTGGCTCATACTAACTGGCTTACAAACAATCGGCAATGTGGTGAGTTAACATTCCCAGAAAAACCTCCAATCGCAGTCCAAGATAATTACGAGAAACAGCAGTCAAGTTAGCGCCATATCTCTAAACCTATTCTGCCTTATTCTTCGTCCTTCCAAGCTGAAGCTTATGGGGGGTTCAATTCTCATCCCAGAGAGTCGAGAACAAACACCTTGGCTGACATCACAGCACAATGCGGAGGGAATGCTATCTTTTGAATGAGAAATTAAAACCACAACTGTGCACACCATCTCGGATCAAGATAACCACCCTGCCCCCACCTCCCCCACACCCACCCCAAATCCTGAAGTAGGGATCCTTTCTCAACCCTCTCCCTCCTTTCCACTCCTCCCAGCCACCAACTGGATTCATTCCTCCCATTGACCAACCAGGTCGTACCCTCTCCCTGTGTTCACCTATCCCCACTTCACCATCCTGCCCCAGCCACCCCCTTTATCTGCAGCTCCCCCCCCCCCACACCCACCCCCAGTCCTGAAGAAGGGTTACACCTGAAACGTCAACTTCTCCACCTCCTGATGCTGTCTGGCCTACTGGGTCCTTCCAGCCTCCTGCCTGTCTGTAAAAGATCCAATGGCACAGTTTCAAAAGAAGAGTAGGAGAATTAACTCTGGCCTTGGTTAATACTTACCACATGTTTAACATCACAAAGAAATGATTCTTCAAACAAATCTTGTTTGTGAAAGCTTTCTTTGCGTAAATTGGGACAACGTTTCTAGTTTCAAAAGAGATTAACATTTACAGAGCACTTATCACAATCACCAGATGACACAAAGACCTTCACAGGCAATAAAGCCCCTTTCGAATTGTTAAAGTACAGGATACACAGCAGTCAATTCTCACACAGCAAGCGACCACCAACTGCAAGGTAATAATCGCAGACGTTTTTTGTAGCTCGAGGGATAAATATAGATCAACATACCAGGAAAAATGTTCATGAATTACAGGTACATTGTGTATGATCCTTTATATTCAACCGAGAAGGCAAACAGGGCCTAGAGTTAACATCTCATCCAAAAGTCAACACCTACAACAATGCAGCATTCCCTCAAGTTTAAAGGTTGAGTGTTAACTGAAATGTATTGCCCAACTGCTAGAGTGGAATTTAAGTACCAACAAAATACCATTTGGTTTTTGTTTTGACGTCTCACACTCTGTTCCATTAGTGACTGAGACTTAGATTTTAGAAAATGAAAAACGTTCAACAGGGTTGGTGGGGGGGGTCTACCTTATCTCTCCATATTCCTGCAAAAAATGCAAATCCAGGATTTTGTAAATTTTTTTTGCTTCTTCTCTGTTCTTGGGATTAGACATTACCCAGTTGGGCAAAGGAAAAAGGAATGAAGCCACCAGGATTAGATAACGGCTTTAGACTGATTTTGGGAATGTAAGGTATCCAATTACGGCACAGCATAGTGTAAATATGGCACAGGATTTTCAGGCATGTTAAAAGTAACATGGGGAACATCTTTGCTATAGTTGAAAATTTTAAATAAAAATTAGGGTTTTGTCAATGTTTCTTAGCTTATTACAGTAAATGGCTTAACCCATCATGTGATCTTGCTAGCTACTCACTGAATTCAATTAAAGCAAACTCCTGTGAATGCTGGAGTTCTAAGATGAAAACAAACAGCCAGATAAACTCGGAACTGGCAGTATCTGGAGAGATAAAGGGTTAATATTGAGTCCAATATGACTCCTTCTCCCAGTTTTTAAATTGGGAATTCAAATATCTTTTTCCAACAGGTATTGGCCCATAACAAATTGAAGAGAATATTTATTTTGCTGAATCACACTACATAAATCTGGGGAAAACTCAACCAGTACGGTCATAAGACATGAAGAGGAGACCGAACCCCACCTTCCATCTCTACCACACAGGCAAGCACTAGATGTCCCACTTTAAGCCTGAAGTCACATTGTGTTGAATCTGCCAAGATCACAACCCAAACAGAAACATTGACAGGTCATGGTGTTTGATAAACAACTGTGTAATAACTTGAGGAGATTTTAGAGAGGACATGAATGTCAGAAAGATCATTTTGTCGTCATAATTTAGGTGCTGGATTAGAGTTTATAGCAGCTGAAAGAGCAGATTGTCCTCAAGATAGGAAGTTAATGAGTGCAGATTCTGACCTGCATTTGAACATTTGGATGACACCTTGAGGGATGTGTGCGATAACTCATTTTGCCTTCATTAATCATTAATATTCATGCTGATCTGAGTGTCATATGCTTAGCAAAATGGGAGAGAGATAAAAGATCAGGGATAAGGATTCACTGTGCAAATAATCATGAAGCTAACAACATTCATTCATCATTTCTGCACAAATCTGACAAAACTTTACAAATCCATGTGTGCAATTAAGTGCGAAAAATCTCAGTCTATGATGAACTGTAACCCTCAATGCTGTGCTAAATCAGCAATGTGCTATCCATTTCTCCAATCAGAAGTGAATAATATAAAAGCCCTCTACATGCATCATAGATATGAGGTGGACCAGTTCAATACTCCTAACAAGGCATATAACTACTGCCAAATAAGCTCCCTACAACTGATTTTAACAAATAAGACATATCATGCCTTTAGAACGTAACTGTTGCTGATTTTAACTTTTCTTTTAATTTTTGTCCTTTCAATGTCTCCCTCTCAATCCAACTCTAGATCATCTCTCTTCATTTAAAGATCACTTACCTGATCTCACATTGCATTCTGAATTAACTCTCACTGTTTGGATTCTACACTGCTCAGTGATTTTTCAGTGTAATCAGTGGTGCACTGTTACTTGCTGCCTTTCCATTGGGTGGCTGACAGCAACATGTTAAAAATCCACAGGAACTCAAAAGGGAAAGAGAGAGGGTAACGAACAACATTATTAACTCGCTGCCCAGAGCAAAATCTAAACCAGAAGTCTTTTGAAAGAGGTCACAAGATTTCTGAGTGGCTCAGGGATTATTAACAAATGATAAAAACCACCTTTATAGAGGAGTCTCCAAGTCTTTGAGCCCAATATTAAAGTAAAAAGCAGTATAGGGAAAAGGAAAGTTTCCATAGTCAAAGTGGACATAGGACTGTTTACTCACACACGACTGGAGTTGGTTTAAATCAGAGGGTCACCACTCCTTAGACAACGGAAGATGTTGAGGAGAAGAGTCTTTCACAGTAACATCAGCTGGTACAGAAATTGAACCCATACTGTTGGCAAGATGGTATCACAAAACAGGCTTCCAGCCAACTGAGCTAACCAACCTCAGGTAAAAGCTGCATAACAATACAGTGAATGATGTCCCTCAAACCTATTCAAGGTATGATGAGAAGACAGTGACTGAACAAAGAGCAACACTAAGGACATCACAGTTCTCAACACAGCTATAGTTCACAGGGAGGCAGAACAACCAATACCAGGGCAGTCAGTCAATCTATTAGAGGGACACAGCTGCTTACCTGTGCTCACATCACTTGAAAATTTAAATTTAAAGTTGAAAATTTACTGATAATATGTTAAATACAAATGTGGAGTCCTTGCTAAGCCGTCAGCAATTTTAAGTAGTGAACCTGGACTGGAATTCAAAGAACACAGTTAATGCAGAGAGATTCTCAGGTCATTAAGTTGCATTTATAGCTACAATCATCTGGCCTATTATTTAAAATATAGATTATATTGTACAATATAAAATATAATGTACTGCTGTCATGCACTATGGATGTTAAAAAATGCAATTGAGATACTTCACTGGTTTCAATTTCACCTGTTCTTCCAGTAAGTAGTTAATACAAACAAATCCAATAAATAGGAGAAAAAAAAACACTGATACCCTGGAGGTCCCACGTAACCATATTGCCTTCCACAGGACAATGAAAGCGCTCTCTACTCATCAAATCCATAGAATCTCTTGGGAGAGATAACAACCATGATTCAAAAGCTCGAGCCAACTGGTCAGAAAAAAAATCTACAAAATTCCTCTCTTACCCCCTTAAATGATCAAAACGAGACCAGACCAATGTTACATAGAGATTGTATTTTGTATGAGGCAATTCCTGAAGCAGCCAGAAACCATATCAGTTCTCATACGAAAAGCTCAGCAAATCAAAATTAACTGATTTATCCAATGTTGCCTTGAATTGTGTTTTATATAAAATATCATTTGAAGTACTTGGTATAAAATTTAACCATCCTCTGTTAGCCGTGTATGGTAAAACCAGTTTTGCAAAAGATGCTTATCTTCAAAAGTGGAAAACAAAAATGGAGTGTTATGTCATACGTATACAAAGTAAATATCAGAAATTCAATAACTATATTCCTTAGGTATTGGAGAGAGTTAATTGTTCATGGAATCTTAGATTACAGGGATTTAAGAATGCAAATGTGGGTGATTCACAAGAATGGTATTACGAATAGACTATTAACTCAGTGACCCAGCTAATGTTCAGGGGACCTAGGTTCAAATCATGCCATGGGAGATGGTGGAATTTGAAATCTGAAAGTAAGAGCCCAATGATCATCCCATCTGGTTCACTAATGTCCTTTAGGGAAGGAAATCTGCCATCCTGACCTGGTCTGGTCTACATGTGAGTAGTTGACTTCAAACTCTCTCTGGGCAGTGACACTCATGACCCATAAATGAATAGGAAAAAGTCAATTTGAACTGTAATCAAGTTACAGCTTAAACAGATATTGGGTATTCTCTACAAGTGACTGAGCTGAAGTTATCTTATCCTCATTGCCTACAGGCCGGTCATTAAAATATGCAATTCTTCAGCATCAAATAGGCTTGAAAGCCAATGAATAAAAATCAGATTCCCCAATATCTCTGTTTGGGCCAAAATGTTTCTTTTTCTCAACATAAAATGATTGTGCCAAGGGATTACTCATCTCAGGCCCCTTCTCATATAGAGGTTATTACTGAGCCAGGACCTTTTAGTCTGAATTTTATTCTTCTGTGTCATATTGATCTGACTATGATTATGAAACGGTGGTTAAATATTTGTTCAAGTATTTTAGCAGCACTTCCATCACATCATGGACTGGTTTACAGAATTTCCATACTTAAAAGGCTTTAAAGAAAATAACCACAAATCAGAAGAGTTTAAAAAAAAGGACATTAATCTTGTATTCCCGGTTCACCCATGAATGGAAAAATTACACCCATCTTCTTTGCTCCATGGAGAAAGTGAGGACTGCAGATGCTGGAGATCAGAGCTGAAAATGTGTTGCTGGAAAAGCGCAGCAGGTCAGGCAGCATCCAAGGAGCAGGAGAATCGACGTTTCGGGCATAAGCCCTTCTTCAGGGCTTATACCCAAAACATCGATTCTCCTGTTCCTTGGATGCTGCCTGACCTGCTGCGCTTTTCCAGCAACACATTTTCAGCTTCTTTGCTCCATGGCAAAGTGTCTTAAATTCCTCTTCCCTGTTCCTTCCCCTCACCTTAAACAAAACTTCAAGGAGCTTCTTTGTCTCAACATCTTAGACAATGTCATCACTTGTCTTGACACTTCCCCTCTTTCTAACAGATGGCAAGAAAACAGCAAAGCCCCCTCATCTGCAAAAGGTTGTTCTTCCCCATATGACAAAGGTGTACTTTATTTGGGGAATTTATATTTTAAAAGTTGAGATATAAAATGGTGTGGTTTCAGTTCCACGAGGCTGACATGATTTATTTCAAAATAAAAAAGGTCAGAAAATCATTTGGTACTGTAGAATAACTACACTTTTGGAAACAATGTACAAAACTTTAAGTGCCTATAGGATACCTGTGATGCTAATTTGTTAATAATTAATTAACCAATTGAACATCCACAACAAAGAGAAATCAGATTAAGGCCATCTGAAATTTGAGTTCAACTCTGAATTAGGTTCCAGTCCAGGGAAATGGCTTCACCCTAGCAGAAAGATTTTCAGTTTAAGCTGTTTCTCTAAGCTGTGGGCATTTATGTAGAACAGACAAGTGGTTCTAGGCCATCAAACCTGGTAAGAGTCAAATAAGAAATTTAAAAATGTTAAAATTGAGAAGTGTTCTCTGGGGGATTGCATATCTGTAAAGGATACTGTCGGGAAACAGGTTGAAACTTTGTTTTACTTTTTAAACATCAAGATCTTTCCCTTCTAAAACAGGAGTGTCAAAACCTTTTCAAACTAACTCCCGGAATCCAGTGAGTTCTGGAATCTCTCAACCAATGACTCGACTAACACGGCAGCCACTTTTACTTTAAATTCACTCCTGGGATGTGGGCATCACTGGCTGGGCCAGCATCGATTGCCTCTCCCTAGCTTCCCTCAGGAAGGTGGAGGAGAGCTACCTTCCTGAACTGCTTTAGTCTGTTTGGTGTAGGAAGACCCACAATGCCTTGAGTGAGGGAATTCCTGGATTTTGACACAGATTTTTATCCCATTGGCACCTTGTTTATCTGCTATCTTGGGGATGCTTATAGTGGACTCCACCATGAAAACCAATGCAAAATATTGGTTTCAAGTGTCTGCTAGTTTCCTGTTCCCCATTATTAATTCTCTAGTTACATCCTCCAAGGTTCCCATACAGAGAGTTTAACTATTTTCTTTTTACATACCTGTAGAGGCTTTGTTTTTAATATTTCTTACTAATTTACTTTCATGGTCAATTTTCAAATTCGGTCAGCTTTTCGTTCATCTAATCCTCTGGCCTGCCATAAGTCTCACTACTTTGTATGCCGTGGTATTTGATTGGTCAAGGAAAGTATCCACCTTTGTTAACTACAGGCGGTTCACCTTTCACTGATTTTTCATTTTGACCAAAATAAATTTTTTGCCAAACTTGAATTAACTGCTTAAGATTTGTCACTGCTCATCCATTGACTTTCCCCTTAGTCTATTATCCCTTCCTTTTGAGGCAACTCCTTTTTAATTGCCCTTATTTAAGTTAAAGACCCAGACTTGAAATCATAGTTGCTCCCCTCAAACTGAATTTGCAATACTACCATATTATGATTACTACCCCCAGAGGATTCTTAACCTTGAAATATCTTACTAAAACTACCTCTTTACACATTACAAATCTAAAATAGCCTGTTCCTGGATAGACTGTCTAACATGCTGCTTTACGAATTGACCTTTGATGCACTTTGCAAATCATCTTCCATGGTACTCATGCCCATCTGGTTTTGCAGTTGACATGAAGATTACAATCACCATGACAGTTGCAGTTGCTTTATTACATACCTTCATTACCTTCTAACTTATACATGGTCCAGTGAGACAAATCTTCAGGAACCTGTAGATGTGCTGTCTTGCCCTTTCTATTCTTTATTTCCACCCAAAATGATTCCACAACATAGCTTACTGCCCCTATATCACTTCTTACTACAGCACTGTTACCCAATTTTTATCAATGATGTGGAGGTGTTGGCATCAGATTGAGGTGGACAAAGTCAGAAGTCACACATCAGGTTATAGTCCAACAGGTTTATTTGAAAATACAAATTTTCAGAGCATGGCCCTTTCATCAGATGAAGCCCGTCACCTGTCAAAGGGACCACACTTTGAAAGCTCATGATTTCAAATAAACCAGCTGAATTATAATCTTGTGTCACATGACTTCTGATCCATCTTTATCAACAAAGCTACCCCACCTCCTTTTCAGCTATCCTGCTAGAATATGGAGTTCCAAGTCTTTAACTCCCTAAGTGGTAAATAGGTGAATGGCCAAGGTTAGTCCTTATTTTTGTTTACAGTAAAGCTGGTTTAAATCTGACTCAATTAGGTTTTAATATCGGGCATACAATCAAAGCATCAGCCTTGGAATCAAGAGAGAAAAGACAGATGGTTAAAAGTTATGCATAAACAGAAAACATATGGAAACAGAGACCCTGCTGCTCAATGACGTAGCACCTAACCAACAAAGAGAAAGAAGTCACAACTGAGCAACAACAGCTGTGACCCTATAAGGACTGCAGAAGGATCTCTTTGGGATAGACATGACACAAACCAAGAGGTAACAGTGGAGTGCCAAAAAAAAAGTGAAACTGCGCCAGAATAGAATAAGGAGCAGTGCCAATGATAATGAGGAGGGAGGGAGAGAGACAGGGTTGAATGCTGTTGCCAAACAATTCCATGCTTGAAATAAAAACACAGTGGATGAGCAAAGGTTAGACATGCTGCATTTATATGAAAACTACTACTCTAAATGTTGCAAATAAAGAGTAACCACTAACCTGTTTCCACTGCCTGAGTGCAGCACTAATTGATGAAGCCAGAATTTTACATGTGGATATTTACATACATGGTACACTTCTACATGTTTAAATAATAAGTATAACAGCAGCAACCATCTCCACATTCAAATTAACTTCAGTTGAATTATTAAGGTATATTTATTTCATACACAGAATTACATACCACAGGAACTAATTTTCTGTGCATTATGAATCCCTGTTTACTCTTAAGTGTTGCATTATCATCAGAACCCATTCAGTCAGTGCTTGAAGCTTCATCTCAATGTAATGTACAGTGCAAAGATCAGACCTTCAGCAAGGTGGCCCAGAATAATGTCTAATGACATATTGGTTTAATAGTTTCTTTGCTTTTAAAAAAAAATTGGAATACAAAAGGATTATTCAGTAACAGGTTGACAGATTAGACATTATTGCTGCTGATTACTTACCAGAGTGCATTGGCTTCTGTCAGTTTCCAAAATCTCGAGAAAGTACAAACTTTTTACATTATTTTTCATGCATACTTCAACTGTTTTAGTCCAATTCAAGCAATTAAACACTCCAGGAAAAGTTTCTGTGCTGCTTTTAAAAGTCCCCATTCCGAACAGCCTCAGAGCTGCAAACTAGCACAGAATGAAATTGTGAGCTTAACATATGGAGAGTTTTGCAGTGAGGTGTGCCTCCAAAATCAAGTGACTGCAGACTGTCTGGAGACATCATTCTCTGTCCGTGTTGCACTGGGTCTGAACACAAAATGCTTTCCTACAGTTGGCAGCTGGAAAATATTATGAACCAAACCAGAAATCCCCTTCAGAGAGAGGGGTTCCATTTATGATTCACAACTCATTCACCGTAGGCTTGCTTCCAGGATCCAAGTGGAAGTACAGAAGGGTGTTTAGCTCTTTTCTGAAGAAACCAACTTCATTACTGATAATTGTGATAGTTGGACTTTTACACAACTATAGAAAAGATTGCCAGGAGAGATTATTGATTTCTCATTTCCAAAGATCTTCCTTCTGCTGGCTCTGTTCCCACAGAGCTTGTTATTTAGTGTTTTTTTTTGGGGGGGGGGGGGGGAAAAGAGGGGGGAAAGGTAATTTGAACTGCAAACATGACAAGAAAAAGAGTGGTGTTTCACCATCTACAAAGTGACTGTACTGTCATGAGACACCATTTCTTTCTTCTCAAGGCTGGGTGTTCGACCAGCAGCTCAGTCTAACTCAGTAACCCTAGATTTGAGAAAAGAAATTCCCTTTCTCTCTAACCCACCCCCCCTCCAACCCCCGCATTTACCTTCCTGGTATATGGACCAATTTTGCACAATCAATCAGAGCAGTACAATTGGAAGTGGAGTAAAGAGGAAGAGACGCACAGACTTTATCAGCGGCAAACACTTCTGACAAGGTCCCTGAGCAGTGAGTGACTGCCTTTGGAGGAAGATTTCACCCATTTTCGCTGTGGGACACAAGTGCATCTTCTTCTAATAACTTAGCGCCCTCTGAGTAGAGTGACATCATCCAAACCAATTGACCTACAGCTGCGCGATATTACTTTCCACAAAGACTTGGCCCAGAAAAGAATAATAAATATTATTTTTAATTTAGGAGCCAGAATTCTGTGGAAAGTTATATAGCACCATTACAGAAAACAAGGCAACCACTGTGATTTCGCAGACTTGCAAAGCAGAGGTCTCAAACAGCAAGAATGCTTCAGTCTCAGGAGAAGCTTTGTACACTCCTGACCAAGTATACATGAATTTTTTGTTTAAAAATTGCTTCTTTTCACACCTCCCCTCCAACTCCTATAACCTTATCTTTTCATTTCTCCTCCATTCCTGTTGCACCACACACCAACCCACATGAGCTCCTTGGTCCTGTTCAATGCAAGTAACTAGAGTGGATCATGAATTCATACATAAAACGGTATCCAAAATCTCCTTACTTCTAGTAGAAGCACCCTCTCTGGATTCAAGTTAATTTATATCCCAACTTAACTATTAACCATTTAGACACAGAAGAGATCGAGAAATAACTGGAAATTATTTCCAGTTTACCACAATCCATTTACAACACCACCTTGGACAATTGGCAATAGGAGAGGATGATAAAAGAAACCCCAAGGTGCATTTCCCATTGTCATCACCAACACCCCATAATCATCTCACCCTGCTGCCTCATACCATCAGGGCCTGGACAATTCTAACACCTGGGCACCATTAAGCTGACCATCTACTGAGGAACTGTCTGTCTGAATGGTGGGATGTTCTGGTGGTCCATTTAAAACCTTGGGGGCTGATTGACAGGAGGATAGGTACAATGGCCGTGACGGTGAGGCAACAACACTGGGAGGAGCTCCTGTACTGCTTAGCTTCACCTCCTTCATTCCATCAGTATGAAGGCCTGGTACATATTACTGTTCTGAAATCGCAATACCATACAGCAATGACTCAGTTCTAATCGTTCCCTTCTCATCGTCCTCTCTATGTGCTACACATTGAACATAGAACGTTAGTGTAGTAAAGGCCCTTCGGCCCTCTATGTTGCACCAACCTGCAAAATTAATCTGATGCTTGTCTAACCTACACCGTTTCATTATCATCCATATGAATATCCAATGTCCATTTAAATACACTTAACATTGGCAAGTCTACTACTGTTGCAGGCAGGCCCTTGCATGACCCTACTACTCTGAGTAAAGCAACTACCCCTGATATTCATCCTCAATCTATCACCCCTCAATTTAAAGCTATGCCCCCAGATATTAGCCTTCACCATCCGAGGAAAAAGACTCTCACTATCCACCCTATTTAACCCTCTTATTATCTCATATGTCTCAGTTAAGTCATCTCTCAACATTCTTCTCTCCAACTAAAAACGCCTCAGTTCCCTCAGCCTTTCCTCACAAGACCTTCCCTTTATGCCAGGCAACATCCTAGTAAGTCTCCTCTGAACTCTTCCACATCCTTCCTATAATGTAGTGAGCAGAACTGCACGCAATACTCCAGGTACAGCTTTACCAGTATCTTGTACAGCTGAAACATGACCTTGTGCCTCTGAAACTCAATACTACTACCAATAAACGCCAACACACCATATGCCTTCTTAACAACCTTATCAACCTGGGTGGCAACTTTCAGGGATTTATGCACCTGGACACAGATCTCTCTGTTCATCTACACGGCCAAGAATTTTACCATTAGTCCAGCACTCTGCATTCCTGTTACTACATCCGAAGTGAATTACCTCTCACTTTTCCACATTAAACTCCATTTGCCAATTTTCAGCCCAGCTCTGCATCTTATCTATGTCTCTCTGTAACCCACAACGTCCCTTGGCACTATCCACAACTCAGCCTATCTTAGTGTCATCTGCAAAATTACTCACCCATCCTTCTACACCCACCTCCAGATCATTTATAAAAGTTACAAACAGTTCTTTGCAGCACACCATTGGTAACTGAGCTCCAGGATGAACATTACCCATCAACCACCACCCTCTGTCCTCTTTCAGCTAACCAATTTCTGACCCAAATTGTTAAATCACCTTCAATCCCAAAACTCCTTATTTTGTGCTTACTCAGTGGTTTTATCGGATTAGTGTTATAAAAGGGAAAGTGTGTTGCTGGAAAAGCACAGCAGGTCAGGCAGCATCCGAGGAGCAAGAGAATCAACGTTTCGGGCGTAAGTCCTTCATCAGGGAAAAGGCTTGTGGGCCGGGGACTGAGAGATAAATAGGAGGGGGTGGGGTTGGTGGGGGGGAGGGATTGGGGGGGGGGATTGGGGGGGGGCATTGGGGGGAAAGGTAGCTGAGAAAGCATTAGGTGGATTAAAGGGGAGGGAGAAGGTGATAGGTCAGAGGAGGGAGTGATGGATGGATCTGGAGGGCAGTGCTGAGTTGGAGGCTTGGGGCTGGGGTGGGGTGGGGTGGGGGAAGGGAAGAGAAGATAGGTGAGGGAGCTGTTGAAATCCCTGTGTGGCCGCAGGGTCCCCAGGCAGAATATGAGGGATTCCTCCTCCAGGTATCGGGTGGTAGCAGTTTGGCAGTGGAGGTGGTGGCCCAGGACCTGCATGTCCTTGACGAAGTGGGAAGGGAAGTTGAAGTGTTCAGTCATGGGGCGGTGGGGTTGGTGGGTGCGGGTGTCCCAGAGATGTTCTCTGAAGTGATCTGCAAGATGGCAGCCTGTCTCCCCAACTTAGAAGATACCACATCGGGTGCAATGGATACATCTGCAGTTCTCACTTTCTCTTCCTTATAGAAGAGGAAGAGAAAAAAAAAAAGTTAGAGAAAGGAGTTGTAATAGTTATTAGTTAATTATTCTCTATTATACTTTAAGAAATAAAGCTGGTAAGTTTTACTTTAAATAGTTCTTAGCCTCTTGAATTTTCACAGATTACTGCATGGGATAAATCTTTTGTGTTGCTGGTTTAAGTTAGGGGGGGGGGGGGGGAGGAGGGGTTACCCCATGTCATAACAGTTTGGGGGCTCTCATCAAAGATTTGAACAGAATTTTTTAAAAAAAAATATTCATTCTTGGGATGTGGGCATGACTGGCTCGGCCAGTATTTATTAACCCTCCCTAGTTGCTCTTGAGAAGGTAGTGTTGAGCTGCTTTCTTGAACCACTGCAGTCCATCTGCTGTGGGTTGACCCACAATGCTGTAAGGAAGGGAATTCCAGAATTTTGAGCCAGTGACAATGAAGGAATAACAATGTTTCCAAGTCAGGATGGTGAGTGGTTTGGCAGGAACTTACAAGTGATGGTATTCCTACATATCTACTGCCCTTGCCCTTCTATATGGAAGTGGTTGTGGGTTTGGAAGATGCTGTTTGAGGACCTTTGCTGAATCTTTGCAGTGTATCTTGTAGATAGTACACACTGCTGCTACTGAGCATCAGTGGTGGAATGGATAAGAGTAAAGAGACAGAGGTTGGGGGAAGGAGGTTGTGGAAGGGAATCTGTGGCCATTTTGTAGTTCAGAGTTGGCCAGGTGACATGATTAGAATCAGCTATTTGTAGGATCAAGCCCCACTCCAAGACCTGAGTGCAAGTATTGAGTGACTTCCACCACCTTCAAATGGATCTCTTCAATCACCACCTCAACTTCACAAGATGTTTATTTATTTTCCATCTGTAAAGAATTTAGAATGTTTTTCTTGGTGAAACATGCTGTATGAAAGCAAACTGACATTTACTGTTGCTGTGTGTGTTACTTCACACACTACTGATATACCTTACTGCTTTAGTATGTATTGAATTACCACAGGAGAGCCTACAAACTAATGCTTTTGCATGTAGCTAAAGGTACATATTCAGCCCAGAGTGCACACTGGCTCTTTTGAAAAGTGATTGGGCATATTTTTTTTTTAAACAAGTGTGGGACATAGGCATTTATTACCCATCCCTCATGACCATCGAGATGGTGGTGGTGAGCTGCCTTAAGCTGCAATCTATTTAGTATAAGTATACCCACAATACCATTCAGGAGGGAATTGCAGGACTTTGACCCAGCCACACAGAAGGGAAGGCATTATATTTCCAAGTCAGCATGGTGAGTGGATTGGAGGGAAGCTAACAGGTGGTGGGGGTTCTTACTGTCCTTGTCCTTCTAGATGGAAGTGGTCTTGGGTTTGGAAAGTTCTGACTAAGGACCTTTGGTGAATGTTTGCAGTGCATCTTGTAGACAGTGATGGAGGGAGTGGATGTGGTGCCAATCAGGTGGGCTGCTTTGTCTGAGATGGTTTTAAGCTTCTCCAATATTGTTGGAGCTGCCCCAAATCCAGGACAAGTGGGGCCTATTCCATCACACTCCTGACTGGTGCCTTGTAGACTGTGGACAGGCTTTGGGGAGTCAGGAGGGGAGTCTCTTGATGAGGTATTCCTAGCCTCTGACATACTCCTGCAACTCGTCCAGTTCCACCTCAGGTCAAGGTAAATCCCAAGATGTTAACAGTGGGAGATTGTGATAGTAACAGTGTGATAGAATGTTGGGCCTAGAACACTACCCTGAGGAACTAGAGTTCCTGTGGCACAGTAGTAGTGACACTGCCTCGGAGCCTGTAGGCCTGGCTTCAAGTTCCATCTACTCCACAGGTACGTCATAACATCTCTGAACAGGTCAATGGAAGAAAAACAATAGACTCTGAGGAAATCTTGCATGATGCCTGGGAGCTCCAACAACTATCTCTCTTCATGCCAGTAGGACTAACCAGCAGACAGTTTTCCATGCATTCTCTCCCACCCCACCCCACCCCAACCGAACCCCATGGACTCCAGTTTTGCTAAGGCTCCGTAATGCCACACTTGGTCAAATGTGGCCTTCATGTCAGCCTCCTTAACCCCCATATCCCAAAAACCTTTTCCCCATCAAAACCTTACCCAATTCCCTTTTCAGGAGATTAGTGAAATCGATACTGAACACTCACGTTTTAGCGTGTGCTGTCACACACGAGTAAAAAATATTTGCAGACAGAATATTTTCCCCTGTTGCCCCAGATTCTTGTGCCAATCACCTGAAATCACCAGCCTCTGTTTATCAACCAATCACTGGAAACACTTTCATTTTTCAGTCTAAACCCTTTGCAATTTTAAATCTATCAAATCTCCTTTTTAGCCTTCTCTGTCTACAGGACATTTTTCTCATCTACTTGCAGTTCCTTATCTCTGGACACATTCTCATTCATCGCCTGCTCGCCCTCTCAAAAGTCTTCACCTGCTTTCTGAAGGGTGGTGTCCAAAAAAATGGAACACGCTGGATATGGGCAAGCAGCAAAAGTAAGGAGCAGAATATCGAGCTTAGGACTCTATAATATATGAACCTTGAACTTTAACAGGTTCCCAACATGATTGATGTCCTTGGCTTCTCATTGGGTGGGAAGGATCAATTCCAGGGGAGGCTATAGCCGCAGGTAAACCTGTTGTTGCTGCCAATAAGCACTAGGCAGATCCAGTCCATGACTCTAGTGGCAGGGGAGGGTTGGCCAAATCCTCAGGGCCCCAGACTTTTTTTTTTAAAAAAAGAAAAAAGGTGAATACGAGGTTATGAGCCAATAGAAGCAGTCACTCCTTTCCCTTCAGCTGGTGACTTTCCCCCCCCAGCCCAAGGAAACAAGCCAGCCAGGGTTAGACCAAAGCCTTCCTGCCTCACTCATATTTGAGAGAGGTTAAACCTTCTCCTAGGAACCAGTTGGTCACCTTGCCTCACCTCAATTAAACACCAAAGTGGGGAAAACTGGGATTGGCTTTTAAAATGTTTTGATATTTCACCTGACACTAACATACTGATATTCACCCCAATACTTCAGCTGAGGCAAAACAAAGTACTTCAAGCAGTATTTATCCAACATTTTGGATTCTTGAAGTCTAATACTATTCCCCTCAAACATTTATACACTTCCTCGTTTCAACTTGGTATGTGCAAGTTTCAAAATTGTACCCTCAAGTCATTGCTGAAGATGTAAAACAGTATCAGGATTAGTGTTGAACACTCAGGGACACCATCATCTCCTTCCAGTCTGAGACGACATTGGTCACATTTCTGCTTTCTATTCATCTGGATGAAAAGCCCTCAACTCTACCAAAGATGCTGCCTGATCATGCTGAGCATTTGTAACATTTGCTGTTTTCTGCCCTTGCACTAATTTTGTATCCAAGGTGCTGGCAAGCGTTTCATCCCCGATGCTTCAATTTTGCTAACAGGCCTAATAGGTAGGACCTATCAAATGGCAGTCATAAGACCATGTACACAACATCAAAGTTCAGTGTTTTCCCTCCACCTGTTCCCTTATCAAAAATCGCCATCACGTTAGTTAATATAACATGCTCACTGTGAAATCTGCACTGCCCTCCTCCATCACTTCATGCCTGCCAGCAATCAGCACTGGCTCCCTTGATTACTGTTCAGGGATATATCAATTTCACTTAAATTTGTTTGCGATTGATAGTGAAGTAAGTTACAGACTACAATGAACTGGTCAAGTGGGCAGACACATGGCAAATGGAATTCAGTTAGAGAAAGGAGAGATCATGCAATTGGGAAGACAAAAAGGAGAGAAAATAGACAACAAAATGGTAGGATACAAGAAGTGTATCGAAATATAGTACATCCACAGTACATTGAAGGCAACACTGGAGAGTTAGGAAGACACACAAGACACTTGTGTTGATTAACTTGAGTGCTAGAGCACCGACTACAGTTTCAATCATTGTAGTACGAGAGAGGTAGGATACAGTGATGCTATACAAGGACGCTGCCAAGGATAGAAAGTTTTAGCAGTTTAGACATACTGGAGTTTTCTTAAAGCTCCACTCCTGTAACATTAGTCACAGACTGTTAGATCTTCCTACTTTCATCCCCTCTGCACAGGTCACAGAGACTGATCCAGACCAGGATTTTGAGACCCTGTTTTTAAAATTTCTTCTCCAATCGCAGGACCTTAGTCCCTCCCTCAGTACACCATGGGTCTGAAAAGATTGGTGACTTCTAGTTGTCCCTTCCTGTCTGCAGAATGTGCAACTGTGTTGCTTCTTCCCCTAGCTGTAGTGAGACCTCAGTCTCACCCAACAGAACTGCCAATTTTTTCCTTTACTATCAAATCCACAACAAATATTGCATTGTGTTGTTATCCCCAGACAGCCCCTTGCATGACAACAACAAAATGGAGCATTCTAAGATGGTTTGTAGGGCCTTTTATAAAATTAAGCATGGCACCAAGTCACACAATAGCATCGAGTTTGGGACTGAATTCCTTCACGAGATCGAGAGTGAGGTACTGGGAAAGCACAAGAGGTCAGACAGCATTCGGGGAGCAGGAGAATCAATGTTTTAGGCATAAGCCTTTCATCAGGAATTCTCCTGCTCCTCGGATGCTGCTTGTCCTGCTGTGCTTTTTCAGCACCACACTCTCAACTCTGATCTCCAGCAGATGCAATCCTCACTTTCTTCCTTCACAAGATGGTCATCCTCACTACTCAGTACCCTTTAATATCAGCCCGAAAGTGCTATCTACAAGATGCATTACAGCAATTCACCAAGCCTATTTCCACACCACTTTCCAAACCTACAATCTCTAGGAGGTGGAAGGACAAAAGCAGCAGACAGATGGGAACACCTCACCTGCACGTTCTCTCACAAACTCTCTCACAAACTTTCCCTGTTGTGATTGTTGGGTCAAAGTATGATATGCCCTTCCTAACAACATGGGTTACAGCCATTTAGCACAGCAGGTGACCACCACGTTCTCAAGGGCAATAAAACAATTGTTATGAAAATT
Source organism: Chiloscyllium punctatum (assembly GCF_047496795.1). Classification (NCBI taxonomy): domain Eukaryota; kingdom Metazoa; phylum Chordata; class Chondrichthyes; order Orectolobiformes; family Hemiscylliidae; genus Chiloscyllium; species Chiloscyllium punctatum. Next base: position 45,009,112 of record NC_092776.1, on the reverse strand, counting down.
TGGGTGTACGTTTAAGAGAGTTAAAAGCAGCAGAACTACCAGACACAGCACTAAGTGTTCTCAAGAAGGCAACAATGTAACACTGAGTTGAACAAATCTATTAGTTCGTTGCCTAGACACAAAAACAAATTCGATTTTAGCCAATCAGTTTAACTTCTATCCCAAAATAAACACCAATTTCCAATCAAGTTTGAATTGAGTACATTGTCAATCTTAATAGCCAAATGACACAATCCAATGCTCTGGGGTATAAGACCAGGGGGAAAGTGATCAGTTGAGAGGAGAACTGCCAAGCCCTAGCATGTAACAGACTGCTTGAAAAAACTCTTAAAAGTCCCTTTTCGATCAGTAACCTGTAACACAATTTCCTAACAAGGAGGAAAAGACGATACAGGAAGGTCCGGAGGCAAGAACCTACAGCTGCCTGGTTTTGAGATAAGTTATTTTGTAAATCTTAATTGGGAGTTTTATTCGACTAGTATTATAGAAGGAAAAGTAAAAGATAGATTAGAGAAAAAAAATTGTAAATAGTGGTTAATTATTCTCTGTTAAAAACTTTAAGAAATAAAATTGCTAATTTTTACCTTACGTAGCTCTTGGCCACTTGAATGTTTACAGATTACTGCAGGAGGTAAATCTTTTCCGTGTTGCTGGTTTTAAATTAAGCAGGAGAGTTTACTCTTTGTCGTATTACAATGGCCTTGCCAGTGACCCACCTGGTGAAAAGCTTGCCTGTCTTTTCCTAGTGCTCCAAGTGAACTTGCTGTTCTGAACTCCCACTGACTGTGATGTAACTCTTCATTGTAACCAAAGACCCAAGAACCATTCAGCCACCACAGTGCCACCATGTATCCCTCAAACTCAAACCCTCAGCTGGGAGCTCAAACAGCTAGTGAACGTTTAATATACATGAAATCTCCTGACGTTCCCACATGCCACTGGAATTGCTATCGCCAGTCTTTTAATTCTGATTAGAAACTTAAAATAAAATGCTTAGATAGAAGGTGAAGCAGATAATGTGTTAATTAGGTCTCGCTATTTTAGAAATATTAAATTACCATTACTATTTTTCAATTCTGCAATTGCAAAGCAAATTAATCAAAGTCTAATTATTTTCTCAAGTTTATCAAGAACTTCAATCTTGCTGATGGCGTTGGGAAGAAATAAATACAGTTGGCTTGCTTAAAGTTGACCCCAGTAAGAATAATTTGGACTTTAAAGTCTATTCCATTTAAAGGACCAAAGCAAAGATGTTTGACAACTTCCCATTTATGTTTAGGAAAAGTATTATTTGACAAGTTCTCTCAGGGTGTCTATTGCTGCTTCTTCAATGTAGTGAATTACTTCGTAATTGCAATGCAAAGCTCAGAATGGTAATGAAGTTCAATGTTGAAAGCTTCGCCTGAATCACTGAACTGTGGAGTCCCTGACATTTTCAGGGCAGAAGTGTAGATGACTTGTTATGACCAGTCCCTATGTAGTTTTCCATAATTTGTTATGATTCCAGACAAATGTACAGATAGAGTCACAGAATCATAGAGAGACATACAACATGGAAACAGACCCTTTGGTCCAACTCGTCCATGCTGACCGGATATCCCAACCCAATCTAGTCTATTCATATACCCATCCAGATGCCTTTTAAATGTTGGAATTGTACCAGCCTCCACCATGTCCTCTGGCAGCCCATACCACACACGCACCACCCTCTGCTTGAAAAAGTTTCCCCTTCGGTCTTTTTTATATCTTCAGTCCAATTCGTTCATGAAGAAAGATTGGTAGAACTTTGCAGCCAATATGTTGATTGAATGGTATCGGCAGCGTTAACATTAGTAGTTGAGCAGTTGGTTTTGGGGATATTTAAAGATTGAGTGAGATTCTTTTGTCCTGGTTCTTTTCAACAGAGGCTGGTTGGCAGCCCTCCAGATGATTATTTTTCCCTCTTCTATCGGCAGTACTGGGCTGTTTAAAGGCTGCTCTCAAATGGTGACCTTCACAACGCAAGCAGATCAGGCCACTAATGTGTTCAGAACAGGTATGCCAGTTGGATTTAAGACCTTTTTATGCATAACCCAAAGAGGGCAAAACATGTCTGCTGCAGATGGCCTCCTGTTTTTCTTTGGGGTGGGCGAAGTTCATTATGGCTTCCTTTTTGGGTTTTCTGAATCTGTACCAGTGTAATATTCAATGCGTCCACACAGGGCTCAGGGACAGAATCACTGAAATCAGCATTCAGTCATATTTTGGCTATAGCAGCATTCTTGAAAAACGCATGCTGGAATTAAAAGTTCAATATGCCCATAAGTACTTGGGAATTCTAGTCTGTCATTGTGACACATGCCTAAAGTTTACTTCAGGCAAAGATAGATCATATTCAGAGAATGTGAACCCAGTAGCTTTAAATTACATCAGTTGAATCTGTTCATATCAAACTGCTATGTTCCCTCATCTGGAAATTGACTGGATGACAATCTGCTGAGTATATAGTTTTTTTTGATGGAGAGCACTCTCATCACAGCCTAATTCGACCTGAATTACCAGGTCAGGGACCTCAAAACAAATTAACATCAATTTTTTAATTATAGAACAAAAAAAAGTGTGTGGCTTAATATAATTGTGCCGCTTAATGAAGTATTTAAAAAAAGATATGGGACCAGTGGTTGCATTTCAAAGTCCCAACTATTCAATGCAATCCAACTGCTTGTAACCTGGAGCTTTGTAGATCAGTTTCTTATATCTGTAAAGATACTGACTTTTCCTGGAAGGAAGAATTTTTTTTTAATGGTTATTCAATACTGCTACCTCAGCGCTAGGTTCAGGAGCTTAATTCCAGCCTCGGGTAACTGTCTGCGTGGAGTTTACACATTCTCCGTATCGGTGTGGGTTTCCTCTGGGTGCAACGGTTTCCTCCCACAGTCCAAAGATGTGCAGGTTAGATGGACTGGCATTCATAACTTCCCATCGTATCCAGGGATATGGAGGCTAGGTGGATTAGACGTGGGAAAGGCATGGTTACAAAAAACAGTAAAGGGGGTATGAGCCTGAGTGGGATGCTCAATGGGCAGACTCAGTGGGCCAATTGGTCTGCTTCTACATTGTAGGGCTCTACGATTCTAGGCCTGAAGACAGTTCTTCACCTTGCAATCTCAACCAGCCTGTCTGCAACCCAATCTCATGGCGGTGGGAATGAGAGACATAAGCAGCACCCACAAACGTGGACAAACAAAAATTCCAACTCTGTAAAGCTCCACAATACTTTTGGTCAGATACGTTATGTGGGCTTAACATTAACAGTAGACATTCTACGGCTTTTTCCAAATGATCGTCAGTGCACACAAGCACTCATTGCATGGAAAAAAAGGACAAGGGACCAAAATTTGTATCAAAATGCTCTTTGCTCCACACTCCCACACGTCTTTCTCAACAATGTTTAATAATTTATAATTGCTTCCCTTGTGATTGGAATCAAACAATTCAAAATGCAGGCCACATGCAAGAATGACAAATGCCTATTTGCAACATACAATAAGTAGTCTATTGTTGATAAATGGCAGCACTTAAGTGGATGCCAAATTCTTATATTTTAATAATAGCTTTCATCAACAATGACAAATGATGAATGTTCTTTTGTTTTTTAGAAAGTTGGAGTTTCATCTAGATGTCTCAATAATTAGATTAAAGGAACAAAGATCTTCGTACTAGCTCACAAACATGATTAAGGACTTCTTTTCTTGAGGAAAACAATGTTTTGCAGGAGAATAAGAAGGTCACAGTGAATTGCCAGCAAGTCACAGCATTAAAATTAGTTTGATTTCCAAAAAAAAAGACAAAATCATTTTGCTTTTACGAAACCATTTGGAAATGAGAAACACCATCAGCTGAATGTCTCTTCAATCTGGTGAAGTGCCAGTGCGTCCATTCTTTAAGGGTTTTACCACCATGAGTCCAAAGCTGTTCTCCTACCAAATCTAACTAATTATTAATTAGCCAATAATTATCAGCTAATTACTCATTAACTATCTAACCTGCCCCTACGATATCTGTCATGTCCAATTCCAACACCATCCTACTAAGTACCATTCCCAGATCTTGCCACTGATCAGATATTTGCCAAAAGACTGGCGTCACTTGTGCCTGCACCATCTTTAAAAGGCGGTTGGCACAGTTCACCACAGCCTTGTCGCAGGCAGCAGAAATAATAGCCATGCCAACAGTTTACTACTCAATTCCACACGTTCCCCACCCCTACAACCCTATCGCCATAACCCCACATTTGCCATGACTAATCCACCAAATCATGTGCCTAGTTACTGTGGACAATTTAGCATGGCCAATTCACCTAACCTGCAAATCTTTGGACTGTGGGAGGAAACTGGGACACATTCAGCAGAAAATCGATACAACATCCACTTTGACTGGGCCTTTTCAGACCATGATGCCACATTTCACTGGTGAGCCCAGGAATGTGCAAGCCTTTGTCCGAAATGGACCTACACTTCTGAACAATGTTAAGAAGCAGAATTCCACCATTAAAGTTAGGATAGAGCTGGTCCCTGAAGCATCACCTGGTAAAATAACCATTAAACCCCAGGGAAAATTCTCCATATTGATCTCAATTGCACACTTGCAATATGCTCCCATGTCCAGTACATTAGGAATCTTGGCCATCATGTCTAAGGGAGGACTTGTCAGACGACCAACATCTTGCTGCTGCTTAGCACGGAGTTGAAGCCATCTTAAAAAGCATGGGCCAGTGCATTAAAGAGTGGTGTTAACTTATTAACTTCCCCCTTAACAATGGAGTGGGAGATTTTCTTTTAATAAAACAAAAGCACTTTATTTTGGCACAACACAAGTTCAAATCAGCTGCAACGAGCAAATGGTGTATTTTGTGCAGACAGCTAAAGTCACCTCAGATAAACATACTGTCAAACATGACCCGAAACCACATGAACAGTCAAAGGGAAGAGAGAGATAAAGGGCTGTTGAAAGTGCTGCATCCATCACAAAAGCTGTCATTTCTGTCCACAGTCAATCATATAAGCTTTTGAAATATTTCCACAACTACATGTTTATACTTTACTATCCATTGTGTAGTGCATTGCTGTTACCTCGATTAAGAGGCACAGATCCCAAAACTGGAACAGAGTGGCAAGAAATACAAGTAGGTCAGTTGAAAGTAGAAACAAGCTGGATTGGCTCAATGGCTACCGGCGACTTAAGAAAACATCAAAACCCTAGAGGGTTAACAAAAAAGGCTATTCGGCCCATCAAGTCTGCACTGGTCACTGCCAAGTTCTCCAGCTTCGAATGCTGCCTGGCCTGCTGTGTTCTTCCAACCTTCTGTCTACTTAAGATTCCAGCATCTGCAGTTTTTTCTGTCTCGGATCCTCGAAACAGCATCCCACCCAGACCCCACCCTGACCCGTAAACTCACATCTGGCCATGGTTCATCCACCTAGCCTGCACATCCCTGGACACTATGGGTAATCTAACACTACCAATCCACCTAACCTACACATCTTTGGGCTGTGGGAGGAAACCAGAGCACCCTGCAGGAGAATGTACGAAGTCCACACAGACAGTCACCCAAGGCTAGAATTGAGCCCGGGTCCCTGGGGCTGTGAGGCAGCAGTGCTAACCACTGAGCTACCATGCCCCTCTTTAAATGAGCTGCATAGATTCAATTTTTGCCCAAAACATCGACTCTCCTGCTCCTCGGATACTGCTTGACCTGCCTTTTCCAGTGTCACACTCCTGACTGCATAGATTCAGTGTGGAATAGAAGAACTGGTTTATGGGCTGTTCGCTAATGCTGTTCAAATTACCCCACCCTGTCTTTTCTTTTTCCAAAAGGTGTTCTTCTATTCAATTATGCTTTTAAAAAAATGTAGCAAATAAATGTTTAAACCCCTATTTTGTGAGGAAGTTGAACCCTTGCAGATACTTTGAGTCTAAATTATTGTTAAAGTGACTGAGTTACAAAAACCATTTGCCACAGCTTCATAAAGTCATCTATTATAATTTCACAAGTACAAGACAGTTCTTCTTAAAATAGAATCCAACAGCAAAGAGATCAGTTTTAAAAAGAAGCTGAACGGACAATTGCTAGATCATGAGCCATCCTGTATGTAAATAGGGGTGTAATCTGCTGTATCACATTAGTTCTAAGATTGCTCAACACCGTCACCATCCTAGATCATGTGAGACATAGTCTGAAAACAACAAACAGCAAAGCTCAGGAAAAAACAACAACATATGCTGTGAAAACCAATGCTCAACATAGAGAGTTCAATAAAGTAAAGCAATATGATCAGATTTTGGACATTTAAAAGATTGTTACAATCAGGTAAGGAGGGATGAATCAGTTTCCCACTTGTTAGCTCCCTGAGTAGTTTGCAACAAAGGATTTTTAACGCATTTTACGACACAGCTATATCACACAACAATTTAAACTTTTAAACTCATCTAAATGAAGTCGCCAATTACAAGACTTTCTTGAAGGAAAAGAGGAATGTCACCTTGGGAAAAATAGTAAACTGCAACCTTACACATACATGAGTTAAAAAGCTGAAAAAGCGAAGAATATCTAATGCAAAAATAAATCAAGAGAAGCCGATTTGAAGGGTCCTTGAGGGGTTAGGTATTAACCTGAGACCACAGCTGTTTAATTGATGCCTTGCAGCTTCAGCAGGGGCAACATTTGTAGATATTCGTACATTCTCAGCAAATGGATATTGCTCCTATTTGCAATATCATTTGGTAATATTCTTTCAGAACCAGAGGGAAAAAAACCAGAAACATAAAATCATCATTCTTCCCTCTCTCAGCTCAAAAGCTGTAATTAGGAAAACTCAAATTAATTTCATTTCTATATTGCCTTCTCAACCTGGATCATTTTCATGCAAGTTCTGAATAAGTGAAACCTCCAGAAAGGTGTAAGTCAAACATTTGATGCCGATTTGAGTGATTGGCTTCAATCATTTTGATGATGTCCTAACTTCAACTCAGACTGGATATTGCTTATCAACTGGTGGTCAGGTGATCACTGCCACCATATTTAAACTGACTTTCCTTTTCCAAACAATTTTAGTCCATAAAAAGCATCAGGTGTTAAAAATCAAAGTGATGCAAGTTGAAATTTGATTGTCCATCTTTGCCACCAACACATTACCTTAGGACATAAAATTTAAGCTATACCGAAGTACGGAAACATTGAAAGAAAACTCAATTACAGAATGAACAATTAGAATCATGAGTTGAGACACTGACTACCTCAGCTTGCTGAACAGCTGGTGAGAGACTGACACAATGTCTTCCACAGGCTTACCAAACAAGAGACAGGCTCTCTCCTGGAATCAAGAGCCTGAGAACAAAACTCCAGTCCACTGAAAGCTGCTGATCAGAGGCTGGCACCTTTTGGTCTCAGCAATGGAGCAGACAGCAGCTGCTCGGTGTGCCAGGATCCAGAGGACTCAGGAGCAAGGCAAGGGAGGGCAGGGAATGGTTCCAGTCTGCTCGGTGTGCACTCCCTCAACCAGGCACCCCCTCTATCTGTTGATCAAAGTCAAAGGCTCCCACAAATGCAGGACCAACACACAGAGGAGTTCGATCGAATTCTTAGGGCTAAAAAGGATCAGAAGGGAATGGGGAGAAAGCAGGAAACAGGGTACTGATTTGGATGATCATTGTGAATGGAGGAACAGGCTTGAAGGGCTGAATGGCCCACTCCTATTTGATCTATTTCCCACCTGCACTTGATCTGATTTTACATGGAGACTGGCCCATCTGCAGTCTCGCTCCTTCCGGAATTGGAGGGCTATGACCCTGAAGTGCTCCTTCATTATCTACTTAAGGGCATCAATTGGCAGTGAGTCAGGAAGGTTGACCAAAGGCTCCCCCTGGGCAGTCCCACCTCCCCCCAAAACATAATTCCAGAGGAGTGGGGAAGGGAGACAAAGCAGTTTGTGAACATCACCACACCCATCGAATTAGCTTCTTGCTTCCCTCCAAACTCACCCTCCACCTCCAGGAGAAAATAAAAGTTTCCATTGTTCATTCTTCCTCTGACCAGTTGAAACGGTCAGGATAATTCCCATGATTTGGAGATGCCGGTGTTGGACTGGGGGTGTACAAAGTTAAAAATCACACAACACCAGGTTATAGTCCAACAGGTTTAATTGGAAGCACTAGCTTTCAGAAAGCTCCAAAAGCTAGTGTGCTTCCAATTAAACCTGTTGGACTATAACCTGGTGTTGTGTGATTTTTAACTCAGGATAATTCCCTTCATCATCCATTTTCCCCACTACTCGTTCATTCATTTCTGTTGATAACCCAGTCACTATACCAGGAACATAAAGAGAGAGCCACTACACACAGTTTCTCTCATTAAAATAAAAACGAGGCTAACTTACTGAAAAAGATGCAAAAAAGATGCAAAGTGAGTGGAACTGATTGAGCATTCCTCTAGCCTGCAATAAATAATCCCTGCTGGTTTATTTTCTTTGACAGTCACTTTTATAGCAGTCACATGCATATTACATTAACTATCCCAATTTACCTTAGCAATTGCCCACCGTATTACATTAAAACATAAATATTTGTACGTTAAACACAAAAATAACTTGAATGTTTCTTTATTAAGGTCTGTGCAAGGAAACACGTCCTAAATCAACAATTCTTCCATCCAGCACAGACTCCTCAGCGAAGGTTCTCTCATCAGTAACCCAGTCCCTTTTACGTTTCTTGTCACACAACACAGCAAGAGGAGCACCACTCTATAGAGATATCTTACCTTATTCCGGCTGGAATTAGACCAGGCATGATGTCTACCACCTTTCAGCAACATAGCTTGACATATCAGCAGCTTCTCGTCAGGAAATCTGGCAAGTTTGATGTCAATGTTTATGTTCCTCTTTTGGTTGATGACCCTCCTGGCCTTTGCACCTATGTGCCCCAATGGTAACGTTCTTGTGCGTGCCCTTGATCCCGTGTACACAGATTTCTTCACCTCTCGGTTATTCTTATTGTACCGTCTAAAGAGCAAAGTGGAGCGCTCCTTTTTGTTTCGTTCAAACTCATCCCCCATCCCTCCTTCACCACCATAGCCTGCATCTTCAGGATAGATGATGGATGGCTTCAGGGAAAGTCGGCTCATTGGATAACCACACACGGACCCATCAATCGTGGTCTTCAACTTGAGTTTTCGCTGGACCCTACCAAATCCAAACTGGGTGGCATGCAAGCCTGGGCAACTCTCATTACTGATACGTCCTCTCTCAGCAATGCAGTCCTCCTGAAACTGTAGTAGGGCTTTTGATGCACAGCCGAAGGCTGTATTAGGTTCAACATGACCAACTGAAGTTTGTTGTGAGCACGGTCCCGGGCAAAAAGCATGGTACATTTTAGTTTCACCGTCGGTATGATGCTTCAAACTTAAAGCACTGTGTGGACTACTGTCTTCGATGATCTGGTTACACACTGAGAGCTGCACAGAAGGCCATTCATGTGCCGAGTCCTTCGCCTTTCTATTCTTTACTCCACCAGAGCAAGAGGGGAAACTCTCAGGCTTCCAATTTGCATCGCCATCTGTTCGATACGATTTGTCAAGTTCCTCCATGGATTGATCAGAGGACAGACCGGAGTTACAATTTCCCTGGCTAGGCGACTCACAGGTCACATTGTAACATCCTGCTTTTGAGCTTGAAGCCCCCATGTCACGCTCCTCAAACACACTTCCACTTTGAGCATTGTATTTCGCAGTCAGTTGTGCTACAGACATCACTGGCAGTGTGCCCGGCAGCTCAAAAGCAGCCTCTGAAGGACCCTGAATGACTGACATTGGATCTACAGCCAGCATTCCTTCACCAACAACATGCCTTATTTTAACATCACTGCCTGAATTACTCAGCCTATTTTCATCTTCAGCTGACTGGGCAGATATCATCTTGCCTTTTGCGACAGTCACAAACACAGAAGCTGCTATTTCTTCAGAAGTAATAGTCAAACGGCAACACTCAATATTCTTTTGATTCTTTCCTTTGACTGTCATAGCATGGCCTGAAGAGCAACCGATGTCTGGAAATGTCCTTGCTGAGGCTCTACGAAGATGGGCAGGCTGAACTCAGTGTTTCTCTTCACAGATGTCTTACTTATAGACAGGAAAGCTTCACCAGCTGATAAAGCCCAACAGAGAATAATGACGTTTAAAGTGAGCAGCTGGGCTCTCAAATGTTGTCCAACAGAAGGAGCAAACTGCTCAGTACATGAGGGAGCCTCAACTTTGAGCAAGTAGTGCTTTGGCAGCTCTATCGATTCATCTTTATGATGGACGCTGCAAATGACTTGGTGAAAAAGGAACTACTCTGTCGTCACGTGGAACTAGAAAAAGGGTTTATCTGAGCAGTTTCCAATCTCAAATTATGCTTCTCTGTAAAACAAGAGGAAAAAAGAATTAAGAGTTTCAGAACATTATCAAGGCAAGTTTAAACAATTCAAAAACAGAAAAATATGCAACAAGTATATTCTGGCACAAATGAGGAATGTAAACTCAAAATGCAGTTTGCCAAATTTAATTTTTGATCACATTTCCATTCAACATCAATTGCAAATCAAACCTAGAATCTCCTCTGAACCATTGCAATCAGACTTTACAATATTTTCTTTTATAAAAAGGCGTCACTTGAAAACATATTACTCCATGCACGACATACAGCAGTATAAAAGTTAAATGCTTGAGACCAAATCTTTCAGCAAAAATGTGAAGGATGTTTTTTTTTTGTATGAGCAATCTTCAAGGGGTTCATGAGTACATTTGATTTAGATTTACACAGTAATCCACCTATGGATTAGCTGTCGAGTTGTACCCATTGAATGGACAGTTGCCACTAGCCTGTTACTATGACATAGATGTGTGCACCCGAAAAGCTCAGCTTTGCCCCATGTGGACAGACTGCGTTGGTAGGATTTCGCAAAATGGGTGATCAGATTACTCCACTCTGGTTATTTTTGGGAAGTGCTGGATTTGGGCTGTCTGCCATGGTGATGGATTTCTTTATTCACACATGGGAAGTGGATGGCACTGGCTGGCTCTGTAATTACTACCCATCTCTAGTTGCCCTTCAAATGATAGTGGTGAGTCCATGTGCTATACATAGACTGTTAAGGAGGCAATCCCAGAATTATGATCCAGCAACACTAACAAGATATAGCGATACATTTCCAAGTCAGGATGGGGAATGGTTTGGTGGAGAACTTGCAGGCAATAGGATTCCTGTGTATCTGCTGCCCATGTCCTTCAAGATGGCAGTAGCTGTGGGATTGGAAGGTCCCTTCTAAGGAACTTTTTTGCAGTGTATTTTGTGGATGGGACACAACGTTTTGACTAAATATTAGTGCTGGAGGGAGTGGGTGCCTGTGAATGTGGTGCCAATCAAGAAGGCTGCTTTGTTCTGGATGGTAAGGCGAAAGTGGGTACTGCAGATGCTGGAGATTTGAGTCAAGCTGGAAAAACACAGCAGGTCAGGCAACATCCGAGGAGCAGGAAAACGAAGGGCTTCCTGATGAAGGGCCTTTGCCCGAAACATCGATTTCCCTGCTCCTCGGATGCTGCCTGACTTGCTGTGCTTTTCCAGCACTACTAATCTTGACTCTTGTTCTGGATGGTGTCAAGCTTCTTAGAGTGTGGTTGGAGCTACACCCATCCAGGTAAGTGGGGAGTAATCCGCCACACTTCTGACGTGTGCCTCGTAGATAGAGGACAGGATTTGGTGAATCAGGTAGAGAGTTACTCTTTGCAGGATTCCTGGCCTCAGACCTGCTTTTATAACCATAGTATTCATACTCCTCAGAAGTACAGTATGTAGTTCCCTGTTATAGAAAAGGTATTATTAAATTGGAGAGGGGTCAGAAAAGATTTGTCAGGATATTGTCAGGAATGGAGGGTTTGAGATATAAAAACAGACCGAAAAGGCCAGGATTTTTTTTCATTGGAGCATAGGGGATTAAGAAGGGACGTTATTGACATTTATAAAGTCATAAATGGTATAGATAAGTTGAATGACAAGGATCTTTTCCCTTGGGAGTTCAAAACTAGGGGCACATTCTTAAGGCAAGAGGAGAAAGATTTAAAAGGGGCCTGAGGGGCAACTTTCATCCTCCTCCCCCTGTGAGTGTAGAATGAACTACCAGAGAAAGATGGTGGATGCATGTTCAGTTACAACATTTAAAAGATATTTGGATATGTTCATGAACAGGCAAGGTTTGGAGAGATATGGCCAAATGCAGGTAGGTGGGACTATTTTAGTTACTGGACATGGTCAGCCTGGACTGGTTGGCTCAAAAAAGGTCTGTTTCCATGCTGTATGACTCTATATGACTAGACTATTTAATGGGATTTCTATACAAGCAGCTCTTGCCAGCCAAAGATCAATACCATGACTCAATATGGCTTTCCGAGATAGGATAACTTATCGGAGAAAGCATCTCCAACCTTGTATGAAAGTGAAGCAGGAGAAGTGCAGAAAGAAAAGCAGAGCTTTCATCCTTCAAATTTCACATGAATAATAAAAAAATCAATGACAAAACTCTTATGCAACAAACTTTAGAAATGAGAGATTGATTTTCACATGGGGTGCTTAAAGGGTATAAAAATGATAATGTGTGCAACTTTAGCAACGCAACTGAAAACACCAAACGATGGATTCACTGTCAGTTTAGTCCATCATCTGCGTTTGACCTGATTTTAAATAAAGGGTAATGGTTTTAATTATGTATCATCATTTGACAGTTACTCTGGGTTTGGTTTCAGTAAATTAAAGTTTCTAATATTAATAGCTTTTTAAAAAAAGGTGCCTAATTAAGATCCTTAAAATTAAAGTTATTTCAGCTGCAAGAGCTACTTTTAAAAAATAGGTCCACAACAGACAGGTTAGCCAAGAATCATCTTGGGATTATTTTTAGACTGCAAAAAATGGTCAGTTGAGAGGAGGATTGATATTCAAGATGACAAGGGTTTTTAATAAAACCTGCATAAAACTTCACTTGTGCTTGGCGTTTCAATTTCCTTGTATCTTTTGCGATGTTTGGTCAGATGAGTGAACTGTAACAAAACTTTACAGAGATTTCAGACCCAAGAGCTCTAGAAATTGTCTGGTGCTTAATGAATCAAGACTTAGTTAACTGAATGGCTATATTTGACAGAACAGAAAACATTTGATTCAGATGTTTCAAGTCTTGTTTTGAAAATCCTCTCCAATTAATCCTCCCCTGTAGACGCTAACCTGCTATTGAAAAGCATAAAAGGCTTTTATGTTCATTAGTTCAAATTTCTAAAAGAACAGTAACTTGCACAGTACCCCAAAGCTCCAAGCTTGACCCCTTCCTCTTTCCAAAGGAATCTCATCACCAGAGGCTATTCACCAGGCAGAGATGGGTAGACAACTTGTATGACCAACAGGCCATTAGTGGCTGGACTGGTGGTACTATCAGGATATTTCTAGGAATAGATAGCCCCCACCCCATCTCCACTGAAGGGCAGGGCTGACGTACGCCTGGAGTTGGCTGTGAGGGGCCTAATGAAGGATCCTACATTATCCCTCCCGACTGAAGCTGCAGCCATTAGCAGACAATTGCTTGGGCCACTGGTCACGCTGTAGTCAGGGTTCACCTCCTCAGGGACAACCCAATAACATGGGCCATCATTTAACTTAATCCATTCTAGCCTCTTCAGGAGGATGCACAATGCACTGACTCCCTCACGTTCTGCCTCCATCTGTAGCAGGGCAATAGTGGTGCACCCATTCTCCCATAGTTTCAGATCCTCAACTGGGCCTCAGTTTCAGGAATTAAATCACCTTATGGCGATGGCCAACCCAGCAATGGTCTGTTCATGGACCATCTCTGGGTGAGTCTCCTGTGCAGGCAGTCCGGCAGCTCTCTGCCCAGATCCAGAAAGGATACCAACCCTCAATTAGCTTTCAGAGTTCACAGGATTTCACCCATTAGCTGTCATCTTCCACACATTACAGCTTCTAAAAAGTGGGAACCAAAGCACTTTGGGACATCCCATAGTGCTGAAAATGTGCTACATTAGGTTATTTTCTTGCTAACAAACTGAAGACATTACTTGTACCATAATATTAATTCTGCAAAAATTATTCCTTTATTTGGGAGGCAAAATATTGGACCAAATTTTGAGGGAGGAATCATGAGTTAAGCTACTTTCAGGTGCTAGGATCTCCCCCCCTTGCCCATCAATGCCTATTCATAGAATCCCTCCAGTAAAAACAGGCCATTCGGCCTATTGAGTGTACACTAACCCTCTGACCAGCATCCCACCCAGACCTACCTCTCTAACTCTGCATTTCCTATGGCTAATCTACATATCCTGCACATCCCTGGACACTATGGGACATTTTAGCATGGCCAATCCACCTAATCTGCACATCTTTGAACGGTGGGAAGAAACTGGAACATCCAGAGGAAACCCACACAGACACAGGGAGAAAACGTGCAAACTCCATACAGACAGTTGCCAGAAGCTGGAATCGAAACTAGATCCCTGGCACTGAGACAGCAGTGCTAACCACTGAGCCGTCATTATTAATTAGATTCATGGCAAAGTGACAGGGATGGACTGGAGTGGGCCACCATACCTGAAACAGGCCTTAGGCAGGAACGGAGGTGGGTAGATGGCAAAGTAAACATAATAGAAGGCTTCTCTTTCCACTGAGACTTCAATGAAGTTCTAGAGCAGAATGTTAAGCATCTTGGCCATCACCACAACTCCTCACACCCTCGTACAGCTTCCATAATCCCTACACCTACTCACCCCGTATCCACTGTGAACATAATTACATTGGGAGGATTGAGCATCTCCAACCATCAGAAAGGATAGCCATTCAAAAACATTCACCCTGTTAGAAGCTCATAAACCTGTCAGACACACTATTCAAACTCCACTTGGGGGGAAGCTTTAAAATGTTGAAAATAAGCTGTCAGTATTAACTAAGGCCGAAAAGGGTCAGGAGGAAGTCACAAAATTGCAGCGCACTAATAAGTGACCTTAATCTTCATGTGGATTGGGAAATCAAATGGGCTCAGACACCCATGAGGAAGAGTGCATTGGGTGAAGTTCTTATAAGGATATTTTGTGAATCCAAACGGGAATCAGGCCAAATTATATCTGGGAACATGTAATGAGGCAATTTAATATCTGACCTCGAAGTAAAAGATCCCCAAGGAAACAGTGACCATAAAAGGCAGATTTGCATTCAGTTTGAGTGAGAGAATACTATGTCAGAAACAGGTGTGCTAAATTAAATTTTAAAAAAAAGGGGTCATTATAAAAAAGGGAATGATGGCAGAGATGGCTGGGCTAAACTGGGAATTTTCTTTTAGCAGAAAAGAAAGTTGAAGAACAAAATGGTAAAATCTAAGAAAATAGTCTATTCACAACAAAAAGAATTCTAGTGAGGAAGGAGGATTCTAGGGGATAAAACAACTGCAGTTAACAAAAATAGTTAGGGATAACATCAAATTAAAAGAAAAAATAGCAATGTTGCAAAGATAATCCAGAGGCTTTAAAATAAAAATCAAAATAACAAGCAGGGAAGAAATAAACAGAGGGTGAACTAGCTGGGCAGCACGGTGACTCAGGTTCAATTCCACCCACAGGTGACTGTCTGTGTGGAGTTTGCACGTTCTCCCAGTGTCTGCATATGTTTTCTCTGGGTGCTCTGGCTTCCTCCCACAGTCCTAAGGTTAGAGTGGGTTAGCCATGGGAAATGCACGGTTACAGAGATAAGGGAGGGGATGGGTTTGGTTGGATGCTCTTCGGACAGTCGGTGTGGACTCCTTGGGCCAAATGACCTGCTTCCACACTGTGGGGATTCGATAAATAAGTACCTAGTAATATAAAGGGAACAAGTGCTTCTTCCAACAAATGTCTAGAAAAGGAAGAGATAAGCCTAAGTGAGTGCATATGCCCATGTGACGGAGGCTAGAGAAATAAATGTTAAGGAAATTGCAGTGAAATCGAATAAAATACTTGGCATCAGTCATCAACTTGGCATCAATATTGCTATAGCCTGGGTGCTGGCAGTTGGGACTAGATTGGGTTGGGATATCTGGTCAGCATGGACAGGTTGGACTCAAGGGTCTGTTTGCATGCTGTACATCTCCATGACTCTATCACAGTAGAAGACACCAGTAGCTTTCAAAGGATGTTAAATAATCAAGGGAAGGTGGTTTGGGTGGAGGTGGAGACAGTAAATACAATTGCTAATCACTAGTAAAAGTACTGGCAAAATTCATGGGATTAAGAAGTTGACAAGTCCCCTGGACCTGATGGATTGCATCCTAGGATAAATGAAAGAAGTAGCTACAGAGTCCATGGTTATATTGGTAATAATCTTCCAGGAATTCTTAGATTCTGGAAAAGGCCCAGAGGATCAGTAAATGTCAATTTAAGCATCCTTATTCAAAAGGGATGGAGACAAAAAAAAAGTTAACTATAGGTCGGTTAGTGGGATAACATTAGAATCCATTAAACAAGGAGGTTATCACAGAGCATTTAGAGACATAATCTAAGCTGGCTTCAAGAGAAATCATGCCTGAAAAATTTACTACCAGTTCTTTGGGAGTGATAACAAGGAGGATAGATAAAGAGGAGACAGGGGATGCAATGGATTTGCATTTACAAGGGACATTTGATAAGTCACAGCATATGGTAACTTTTCATTGCTTTGGCAGAAAAAATATTTTCAGAATCTTTTAAATGGTGAAAGACTGCAGAAAGCTGTGGCACAAAAGGATTAGAGACTTCATGCATAAATGACTGTGTATTACATAAAGATTCAGCAGGTAACAGGGAAGGCAAACAGAATGCTGGCCTTTATTTGGAAAAAATAGTCCAAAAATAAGGATACCTTGTTACAACTATACAAGGCCCAAATTTGAGCACACCGAGCCTAAGGTGAGGTACTGGAATTGAGAGCAGACCAGAGAATGTTCGTTAGCTTGATCTTGGATCTGGAGTGATTGTATTGAGGAGAGGTTGTATAGGTTAGAAAGACTGAGAGGCAACCTTATTGAAACACAAGGAGATTCTTAGTGGACTTGACAGGTTAGCTGTAGCAAAGTTGGTTCCCCTTGTGGGTGAATCTCGGATTAGAGGGCATAATCTCAGAATGAAGGGCTACTCATTTAAGACAGACATGGTGGGGTGGGTGGGGGGTATCTCAAAGAAGTCAATCTATGGAATTCTTTACCACAGAGGGATGTAGAGGCTGTGCTGTTAAGTATTATCAAGGCTGACAATCACTAAGGAATGACGGATTATGGGGAATGTCAGATCTTAGAATAACAGAGCAGACTTGTGTCCAAATGGCCCATTCTGCTGTCTCATGGTTTTATGATCTAATGAACATTCAAAAAATGTCTTCACAAAAGTATAATACTATGAGCTCTTCATAACAATCAAAACGAATTTCCATCAACAGCTGCATCAAAAGCCCTACTGAGCTGAAACCATTTATTTGGGGAATGGAGTCCTGTTGCATCAAGTGCTGTAATCCATATGGACATTTAATAGTAACTTCCTTCTAATGAACAAAGCCAAATCATTTATTACATAGTAAGTTCACGTTTACCCTAGGCTTATGGCATGTGAAGGAGTCTCTGGTTTTTGACCATATTGTGTAAAGGTTAGTGAGTCCACAGCAGACTATTTCCCCCCCCCCCCCCCCAAACCCACAGTTCAGGACTCCTTTGCCATGCTGTGAACCACATCACCTACTAAAATGGCCTCAAATCCACAAAGATAGGAGCACAGCTTGAAAATCCCAATCCTCCAAATGGAATTCCAAGGGTGGATCGCTATTTCTTGGGTAATAAGAATCCTACAGTACAAGAACTGGCACAGGAATCCACAAATTGTTCCGACCTGCCTCTGTTCTGACAGAAATGAAAACCCAGGCTTTTGCAAAAAAGCTCAGGGGTCAAAACAGATTTCTTTGGCCCACTTATAAAAAATAAACTATGCAAAAGTTATAAACTGTAAAGTCCTCTCCTACCTCATCCAACGATGGCGGAATTGTTAGTGGAGGAGGCAGCCAGTCTGTTGTGTCAGTAACAGCTTTCTGAATTAATATCATGACTTAGAGCCCTCTTCCTTTCCCTTATAACCCAGAACATGATTATTTGAATAGAAACAAACAAATCTAATGACCTCTTGAATACCTCAACTGAAATAGTCTCTATATATTCCAGGCAGTGCATTCCAGACCCAAATCAGAGAGTGAATTTCATTTCTCACACTGCACTTATTTTTTTCTTCTATAATTCTCATGTGCCCCTTTACCCTCAATCCTTTTGCCTCTACACTTTGGTACACTATGCCACTATTAAAGCAGCCTAGGACGCGGTATGCTTTATTAACGGTTGTGCCACCTTTAAATGACTTGAGCACAAATTCTTCCAGGATATGCGCACATTTTAAAGTACGTACTTTCTTTTTGTTTAAACGGTCTTTCCTTGTTTTTCTATTTAAAAAAATCACCACACACTTCTCCACATTAAACTTCATTTGCTACCAGTCTAGCACTCACCCATTGTCAATGCCCTTTTGAAATTATATGTTACACATTCTCATTAAATGATTTGTTCATGCACAAGCATTTACAGTAGGATCCTCTCCAATATAAATTTACAAACAAATTTTCATTAAGTATTGCTGTACAGCTTTAGGTTTTTGACAGAACGGAAAAATGCACAGAATTGTATAAAATGTCAAAACCATGTTTCAAAGGAACTCACTTCAATTTCACCTTTGCACACTGATCATAATCTGTAGACACGCGAAGGGAGTCAGAAAATAGCTTAGGATAATCCTATACAACACGGCAAAATACAGCTGAGTTTTGAAGCAAACAGGCATTTCCACATGTCTATCATGATGGAACGTTTGGAGAACATAAAACAAATTGCAATTTCATTCTTTTGCAGGAATTGAAAAAGGAAACTCCTGGTTTTTACTGCATGCTGACATTAATAGACACGCATATAAAATAAACGGAACTGCTGGATCAGAAATCTGATCAACAAACCCTCCCTCTTTGTGTAATAAAAACCACAAACACAACTCTACCAGGATGTGGTACAGTGTTGAAATGGACACGATCACCTGAGACACAAAATCTTTCACAACTTACAAACATAAAACACAACATAAAAACAAAAACGGTGCTGTGGTAAGCTATCCTCGGAGGTGATAATGTTACAAGTAATAATGTAAATCAGTGATTTAACAAGATGGCTAAGTAACTAATCAATTCAACTAATTTCATCCATGCCACAAAAATCACAGAAAGGGATCCAAGAAGCTCAACAGGATGAGGGTTGAACAGCCTGGGGGTTTCCACACTGCTGTCTCTCTTCATAGATTGGCCCCACAATTCACAATGACTCCATCAGGAAATGGCCAGGTAGACATTGGAGCAGTCTACCTCCCGCAACCGGAGAGTTGCCAAGTGAAGCGAAATAAGGGGCCAGTTATAGCCTCTTTTCTGGTTATAGCCTCTTTTACTGGTGCCCAAGGGGTTTTCCATTTGATGGGAACAGCGGAAGATCAATACAATGAGGTGGCTCCATGGCAAGAGGGGAAAAATGCCACACTTTATTCCAAATGGACATCCCACTGCAATATACCCCACTGATGATAACCAGGCCTAGCTTGTGTCTCATTACACATCCCTTACATCATACATCATACATTATCAAGACACAGAGACTATGTTGAAGTGAGTATTATTTTCTTCACCTGCACTGGCAACTCCCAACTCAGCCAGTAGGGCTCATGTTTTGGAAGGCCCTTCTATTAATTTCCCCCCACCCAGATCTCATTAATACACCCATTTCCTTAACTGGACAGTCAACTTACACCTGGCCATCGATTTATCTGATGGTTTTACATAATCCATGAATGTGTTAGCCCCACAAAAAGTGTTGGGTTGAAACCTAGAAAATGAAAGTTTCCCAGTATCATGTCCTGATTCTCCAATTAAAATCCAGTCCATAAAACCATTAGGGCACAGCAGAAAGGCCATTTGGCTCATCAATTCCAAACGTCTATTCGCTGCAGAGAAGCCCAGTCAGTCCCATTTCCCCTCCTCCATTCCTATAAACCCAAAAAGTTCTTCCTTCAAGCAGTAGTCCTTCAGAATTATCAAATCATCTATGCTTCTGCCATCCACCGTTCCAGGTCAAAAACTATACTGCTTTACACAAAAAGGGTTCATTGGTGGTCAAAATCCTGAAATCTGTGTCCCCTACCACTTTAGCTTTACTTGATATGATCTGCCTCAGTCTCCTGTGTGCAAAAGGAGAACAACATCACTTCCTTACACTAACCTGGTGGTTAAAATCCTACATCTTTGGAACCATTTTGCAGCATCTCCTTTTCACTTCAAGGTCATTCACAGCCTTCCTAAAACATGTGGTGACTAGGACAGGACACGAGTTCAGCTGCACCCAACTAACACTATTTTTAAAAAAGCTTCAGTGTAACTTCCTTGCTTTTGTATTTAAACCTCCTGCTTCTGAAGCCAGTATTGCATATGGTTTGGCAATTACTTTTTCTGATGTGTCCTCTTGCTTACAAAGGCCAATATATACAAACTCCCAGATTACCCTGGCCACAATTAAGAACTTTGCCATTGCACTTATTGCCTTGCGATAATCCTTCTGTCAAAATGCACCATTTCAGAGTTCAGTGCATGATATTCCATCTATTCTGTTTGTGGGATTGTTTCAGACAATGAAAAATATCATAGCACCCCAAAAGAGGGATTTGGTCTGAGCACCAGATATCTCACCTGCCACAGCACAACTGGCAAGGACTCCACATTGCCTCTTCTGGGAAGTTCAAGAAGTGGCCAATGATAGACTTCTCTCAGGATCAAAAAAGGACCCTGGGACAAAAACCCTATCTTCTAGATCTGCAGGTCAATCAGACGGCAACAGCTCCTCACAGACATCAGCACCACTATGGTAATAACCTTAAAATAAATACTTTTGTCTGTGCTTGAAAGTTCTCCAATATTGCAGGTAAACTTACTTTATTTGCTTCCTCATTTTAACTTCCATCTTCTTTTCCACTCAGGTCTGATTTTAAATACTTTTTTAAAAACTAATTTGCAGCATATACAATTTTAGTTTCTCATTTAAAACCACCAATGTTTATTGTATGCCTCAGCCTAGTTTCCTTGCTGTTTAAAGGAACAGTCTGCATAAAGAACTAGGTTTCACCATGTAAAGATATTGGTGGGAGGGGGGAGGATCAATTTAAAGGCTAAAATTGGTAAGATAAAAGAACCTTGGATGACGAGAGCGGTGGAGCTTCTCGTCAAAAGGAAAAAGGTAGCTTACATAAGGTGGAGGAAGCTAGGGTCAAGTTCAACTCGACAGGATCACAGGCAGGCGAGGAAGGAGCTTAAAAATGGTCTGAGGAGAGCCAGGAGGGGGCACGAGAAAGGCTTGGCAGAACACAAAGACATTTTACACTTATGTGAGGAATAAGAGAATGGTCAAAGAGAGAGTAGGGCCGATCAGGGATAGCATAGGGAATTCGTGTGTGGAGTCTGGGGAGGTAGGGGAAGCCCTAAATGAGTTTTTTGCTTCTGTCTTTACTAAAGAAATGAAATTTGTAATGAATTAAACCTTTGAAGAGCAGGTGTGCATGCTGAAATGGATAGAGATAGAGGAAGCTGATGTGCTGAAAATTTTGTCAAAACATTAAGATTGACAAGTCGCCAGGCCCGGACCAGATTTGTCCTCAGCTGCTTTGGGAAACGAGAAACGCAATTGGTTCGCCACTCGCGAAGATCTTTTCATCCTCGCTGTCCACTGGGGTCATCCTGAGGACTGGAGAGAGGCAAATGTAATTCCTCTCTTCAAGAAAGGAAATAGGGAAATCCCCGGCAATTACAGACCAGTAAGTCTCACATCTGTCATCTGCAAGGTGTTAGAAAGGATTCTGAAGGATAGGATTTATGACCATCTGGAAGAGCATGGTTTGATTAAATGCAGTCAACACGGCTTTGTGAGGGGCAGGTCATGCCTCACAAACTTTATCGAGTTCTTTGAGGATGTGAGTAGAAAAGTTGATGAGGGCCGAGCTGTGGATGTGGTGTATATGGACTTCAGTAAGGTATTTGATAAGGTTCCCCATGGTAGGCTTATTCAGAAGGTCAGGAGGAATGGGATTCAGGGGAACGTAGCTGTCTGGATATAGAATTGGCTGGCCAACAGAAGACAGCGAGTGGTAGTAGAAGGAAAATATTCTGCGTGGAAGTCTGTGGTGAGTGGTATCCCACAGGGCTCTGTCCTTGGGCCTCTATTGTTTGTAATTTTTATTAATGACTTGGATGAGGGGATTGAAGGATGGGTCAGCAAGTTTGCAGATGACACAAAGGTTGGAGGTGTCGTTGACAGTATAGAGGGCTGTTGTAGGCTGCAGCGGGACATTGACAGGATGCAGAGATGGGCTGAAAGGTGGCAGATGGAGTTCAACCTGGATAAATGTGAGGTGATGCATTTTGGAAGGTCGAATTTGAAAGCCGAGTACAGAATTAAGGATAGGATTCTTGGCAGTGTGGAGGAACAGAGGGATCTTGGTGCGCAGGTACATAGATCCCTTAGAATGGCCACCCAAGTCGACAGGGTTGTTAAGAAAGCATATGGTGTTTTGGCTTTCATTAACAGGGGGATCGAGTTTAAGAGTCGTGAGATCTTGTTGCAGCTCTATAAAACTTTGGTTAGACCGCATTTGGAATACTGCGTCCAGTTCTGGTCGCCCTATTATAGGAAAGATGTGGATGCTTTGGAGAGGGTTTAGAGGAGGTTTACCAGGATGCTGCCTGGACTGGAGGGCTCATCTTATGAGGAGAGGTTGACTGAGCTCGGACTTTTTTCATTGGAGAAAAGGAGGAGAAGAGGGGACCTAACTGAGGTATACAAGATAAGAGAGGCATAGATAGAGTCAATAACCAGAGACTATTTCCCAGGGCCGAAATGACTAACTCGAGGGGTCATAGTTTTAAACTGGTTGGAGGAAAGTATAAAGGGGATGTCAGAGGCGGGTTCTTTACACAGAGTTGTGACAGCATGGAATGCGTTGCCAGCAGCAGTTGTGGAGGTAGGGTCATTGGGAACATTTAAGAGACTCCTGGACATGCTTATGGTCACAGAAATTTGAGGGTGCGTACAGGAGGATCAGTGGTCGGCACAACATCGTGGCTGAAGGGCCTGTTCTGTGCTGTACTGTTCTATGTTCTAAAACAAAGAGTAATATTTTCATTTTGCAAGTAGCAAGCCTGTGGAATTATCTGCCACGGAAAATACTTGAGGCCAAGCATCAAATCCTTACAAGAAAGAGTCAAATTGAATTCATAGGAATTGAAGGGTCTAGGGGAGAAAGCAGAAATAGGATACTGAGTTCAGTGATGAGCCCTGATCATATTGAATGGTGGAGCAGGCTAGAGGGCCTGAATGGCCTACTCTCACCCCTATATTCTATATGATCTATAAAGCTGAAATTGATGTTAAGAATAAAGATGTAGAGATTTCCTCAAAAGGTAACTAACAGCCCCCTCCTCATTTAACGTCCTTTTGTTCTGTTCATTATGAACATTCTCCAACAAACACTTTAGACCCTAAAATAATAATAGGAGATCCTAGCCTGGGTGCACATTATACTATTTTAGACAGAAACATTAACCTGTTTGTGTTATGTAGCTTTGTGAATTTCAAATGAATGTTGTACTTCCATCACAGAAATTTCAGCGTTTATACACACACACACACACACTACATGTTATACATTCACATTCCACGGGTAGTTCTTCCATAACGCGATGCTTACATTCTTGTGCAACCCTGCATCATAGAAAAATCGCACTTTAGAAACAGCACTTAAAATGTTGGCGACGTAGTGGCATTACATCAAAGACTCAGTTTCAAAAGCATAAACCTTTTTAAAAAGGTGTGCAATTTGGCAATCAGGTTAGTGAACTCACATTAAAGAAATGTGCGTTATGGCAGAATGACCTTGTATACAATATTTGAATACTGTGCTATAGGAATGCCAGTGCCACTGTGATGCCAGCTATGCAGGCCACACATCCCAAAGACTAGCAGATTGCAAACAGCAAACCCCTTCAGCTGTTCCCAAAAAGGTAATGTGCTGACCGTGCCCAACCAGCCTGCATTTTGCATTGTCACATGAGAAGCGATTCAGCGATTGGACAGCATTTGCTACATATCAGTGAGGAGAATTATGCTGACAACTAATTTAAAAAGTGGTCTCTTAGCCCTATAGCAAAAGCACACTTCTTCATACTAGAAGCTGCATATATTAATACAGGGACCCCTGTGCAGACAGGAGAAAGATGAACACATTGCACGTTTTTTAAACTCGACCAAATGGACGATAGCCATGCTCAGATTCATCTTTCAGGGAAAAAACCTTGACCAGAGGCAACATCTATTGATTAAAATGCAAAGAAAGCAGCACAGCTAACATCATGAACTCTGAGTTTGTGAAAATGTCACGACTAACCAGCATTCTCTTGCCAGCCATCAGCATTCTCTTCAAAAAAGTGATTTGCCCTGAAGAGTGCAAGACAAACAGCTTCCCCCCCCCCCCCACTCCACTCCCGTTATGCTCAAATTCTGTACAACTGAAGACTATGTACGTTATACAATACATAGCAAGTTTATAGTATGTTGTACAGCGGGTTCCTGATTTGCAAATGGCCAGTTTACAAATGCACGTACTTCCGAATGTGCCTCAGAAAGCAGTGTAATCTTAAAGATTCAACATAATTATTTCCTGCATTTACAAAACTGCTTTTAGATTGTCCTGAATTAAGTTCCAATTTGTGTACAGATTGACTTGCAAATATACTGAATGTTACCAGTTCACAGCCCAGGGTTTGCCGCTACATAAGATTAATGCTTTGTGCGTACACAGTCATATTGTTCAGAGTTTTTATTACAAGGCAACTAGGGAAAAGGCTTCCATTATATCATTCTGATTAGTATGTCTGTATTATTTCAATGCCAACATACATTGATTTTTTTTTTGCTGTATCACTACAACTTTATGAACCTGCACATGTTCTACACCATTATCATTCATAGCTTATAGAGTCAGCTGTACAGCATGGGAACAGACCCTTCATCCATGCTGATCAGATTCTAAATAAACGTAGTCCCATTTGCCAGCATTTGGCCCATAGCCCTCTAATCCCTTCATATTCATGTACTCATCCAGATGCCTTTTAAAAGATGTAATCATACTAGCCTCCACCACACCCTCTGGCAGCTCATTCCAAACACGCACCACCCTCTGCATGAAAAAGTTGTCCCTTAGGTCCCTTTTAAATATTTCCCCTCTCACCCTAAACCTATGCCCTCTAGTTCTTGACTCCTCCACCCAGGGTAAATAGACAAAGTCTTTTTCCCAATCTATGCCCCTCATGATTTTATAAACCTATATAAAGGTGTCCCCTCAGCATCTAACTGACCAATAAAGGCAAGCATACCAAACACCTTCATTATTACCTACAGAATGTATCTGGTGCATTGTTGGTCATTGGTAGCCACCCAAGTATGAGGGCCAACATTTGGAGAATTCCTTCTGGTTCAGTGTCAGTGTATGCTTGTGCGCTCTGGATTCTAATGTAACTTTAATTTGATGTTAGCATTTCAGCTAAAACATATCAAGCTGGAAGCAGTGCCTGATGCAATATCTTTACCGGAGACATTGGAACTATTAAATTAAAATATATGAAGGCATTTGTGCGGTATTAGAGATCTGCAGCAAAGTTTGTGGTAGGTGACAATCACTCAACTGCTTGGTTATGGGCCACCCATTCAATTGGCTGCAATGTACATGATTTTGCTCAGTTTGGGTACTGCAGAAATGCTTCAACTTGGAGTCATCGTAGTCAGTCACTGAGACTCTCATGGAGTTGCTTCTACAGAGCCTGGCATATGATTTTTGCTGCACACAGGGTTGTTAGAATACCTACCAACAGTATTGGAAGCCGTCAAATACAAGTTTCCTTATGATGCTGAAGAGGAGTCACTGGATCATGAAATGTTAACTCTGCTTTCTCTCTAAGATGCTGTCAGACCTGTTGAGTTTCTCCAGCAATTTGTTTTTGTGTGCATCCTCATGATTTTAAGGTTCTTGCAAAGATTTATAGCTCAGGTCATGGAGGAGTTTGTGCGCCAAGCTGGTGGGTTGTCATGTCGACATTTCATCACCATGCGAGGTAACATCAGTGAGACATCCGTGAAGCGTTGTTGTTCTACTCTGATATTTATATGGTCTGGCCTTTTAAAAGGTGGGCGTTAGCATTTCCAGTTTTTCTCTGCAGAGGTCTGTATATAGAGTCTATTTCTACATGCTTGTAGATGGCATTCCGGGTTTGAAAACCAGGCCTCCAGTAATTCCCGTGCATGGATCTGGTTAGTTTGTCTTATGAGTTACGTTGTCTCAAGGGCCATTAATTTGACTGGGGAAATGCTGCTCGTTTAACAGGGTTATGTTATCCTTGGTTATTTTCAACCGGGGTTGTAAAAGACAGAGGTTCCGATTGGTCTGGGATAAGGCCACTTTAATTAGGGCTAACAGATTGTTGCCTTAGGCAACAATCACAGAAAAGGGCTTTTCGGGTTTATTTAAAAAAAAAACATCTGCACAAAGAAAGAGTAATGGCCTGTTCGCCCAGTTCAGGGATTTTTTCTAGTTTGGTTTAGTTTTAGCCAGGGACCCCAAGAAACTGCTAGGGACAGAAGCAGCCTGTTCAAAGCTACTGTCAAAAGAGACAGCTACAGTGAAAAGAGGTTCCATTCTGATTCTCTCTCTGACATCCCTCCTGTGAGAACCTGCATTTGATTTGACCTTTTTGCCAAGGGGTGTTTTTATGGGATGTTGCAGTCAATTAGAACATCTCTTTATTAAGTCATGTCAGTTGGGTTTTCAAATCGTTGCTCTTCTAAACTCTACTCTCTTTGGCCTGTGTTTCATTTGGTAGTCTGTAAATAAATTGTCTTGTTTTGTTTGAAAACAGTTGTTTGACCAGCTGCTTTCTTCCTGGAATATTCACTTTATGTCTGCTTAAAACAACTAGAAAAATTAGGGTCCGAGCTACCTTCTTAATGTTTTGAGGGGGCCCAGCCTGGTCCGTAACACCCTCCTTGTCTTGAGGAGAGAGAGAGTTGGTCATGCCATTTTGCTGCTAGCTGGTGTTCGTGTATCTGGAGAGCTAGTTCTGTCAGTCTGTCTGATGTAGTGTTTATGACAGCCATTACAAAGGATTTTATCTATTACATTGGAATTTTGACCCAGTGACAGGGAACAAACAGCAATATATTTTCAAGTCAGGATAGCAAGTAGTTTGGAGGGAGAGCTGGCAGATGGTGGTGCACCCATGTATCTGCTGCCTTTGTCCTTCTAGATGTAACTGGTTGGGTCGAGTGTGGTGAATTTCTGCAGTGGACACCACACACTACTGTTCCTGAGCATGGATAGTAGAGGGAATGAATGTTTGTGGCTGTGGTGCCAATTAAGCGAGATCTTTTGTCCTAGATATAGTGTTAGATTTGAGTGTTGTTAGAGCTGCAGTCCAAGCAAGTGGGGAGTATTCCATCACACTCCTG
This sequence comes from Chiloscyllium punctatum, assembly GCF_047496795.1. Classification (NCBI taxonomy): domain Eukaryota; kingdom Metazoa; phylum Chordata; class Chondrichthyes; order Orectolobiformes; family Hemiscylliidae; genus Chiloscyllium; species Chiloscyllium punctatum. Next base: position 44,981,383 of record NC_092776.1, on the reverse strand, counting down.
ACTTGCACTTTTCAATTATGGACAGTCTTTGGGGAGTTGCTCACCTCAATATTCCCAGCCTCCGACCTGCTCTTGTAGCCACTATATTTACATGACTAGCTCAGTTCATTTTCTGGATATTGGTAACCCCCAGGATGTTGAGAGTGGGAGATTCAGTGATGGGAATACCAATGAATGTCAAGAGACAATGCTCAGCTTCTCTCTTGTTGCAAATATCAAAGTCTGGTATTTGTGTGGCTTCAACACTACTTACCACTTATCAGCCCAAGCCTGGATATTGTCCCAGTCTTGCTGAATTTGGAAATGGATGCCTTCAGAATCTGAAGAGAGTCACAAACAGGGCTGAACATTGACATTTCTCTTTTATCAGAATAAGTGGGGATGTACAATCATTAGTGAACACTGAGGCAGCTGAAGATAGTTGGGCTTGGCACACTACCCTATGGTAGTGTCCCTACCTCTGCATCTGGGTTCAAGTTTTATCTGCTCTAGAGGTGCATCATTACACATCTGAACAAGTTGATTAGAAATACCTGAGGAACTCCTGCAGATTGGTCCTAGAGCTGAGATGACAGACCCCCAATAACCACAACCATCTTCCTTTGTGCCAGGTATAACTCAGTTGCACCCTCCAACTCCCACTGACTCCAATTTTGCAAGGACCTCCTGTTGCCACAAGTTCAAACGTGGCCTTGATACCAAGAGCAGTCAGTCGCACCTCACCTATTTTGTCCATGTTTGAATCCAAGCTGAACTGAGGACAGGTGTGAAGTGCCCCATACAGGTGGGAAGATCTGTGGTGAACAACAGGATTCAGTTTATCTCATTTTTCCCCTTAAATATCTGCAAATGAAACAGATGGATTTCAATTCACATGCGAAAAGGATTGACAAAGACCTCTCTCCTGTGCTACCATTGCTCTATTCTTACTGCCCGGGGAATTTTCAAAAATTGCACGTGTTCATGAAACTAGCTTAGATATTCACAGAACAGAAATAGTCCATTTGGTCTGTGCTAGCTTTTAATGCTCTGCAAGAGCCTCCTCTCACCATATCTAACCTTTTCTCCTTCATACATAACTCTCTTTAACCTTACATTCTTCCACTCTGTTCACTCAACCATTTTCATATAGTAGAACTCCACATTACAACAATATGCTAATCGGCCAGCTCAATTTACCGAACAAACCCACTTTAAGCAATAAAAAATGTCTATCAGGTCATATCCCAGTATTCTCCTTTCTAGTTTGGACTACTGTCTTGATGGCACTGAAGATTCAGTCCACTCTTATCAATTGCTTTTCAGTATTGAAAGAGTGTAGGCATCTGCAGAGAACGCAAGAGAGAACTGTGAGGAGACATTAATCATCGTAAATTAAGCATATCTGACAAACAAAGCCAGCCTGTTAAGTTTGAGCTTTGGAATCAAAATCTAAGACACCTAAAACTTTCGTACATTATGACTCAATATCCTGGAGCTAGTCAACATGAACAACAGCTAGTCAAGGATCCAACTCATTGGGTCTTTGTCCTACTCTTGAATGAATGAGTCATTTTCACGAAGCCAATTTTCTTTGGAATGTGCAAACGCTCAAAATATGGCTCCCCAAGTGAAGAGGTGGGAGGTTTGTTTTATGAAGCTTGGTGTAGAACCCAGTTGGGTGTTGAACGGGACTTAAATTACTCGTGTTATTACCTCATAAGATTGACAAGTCAGTCAGATGGGGCTTTTTTTTTGTTATACTTAATGAAAGGCTGCTGGTCCTAAAAACATACCAATTAATCAAAATACATGCTACAGATTCCCCAGAACTTTAGTTTTCTGAAAGTCAGCAAGGAGCCGATTTTAGAAACTGCAGGAAATGTTTACCCACCAAACAGCAATTACTGGACATTTCAGACATGTTTGGGTTGAAACAGATGTCCCCCTAAAGTTTATATTATCCCTTGACTGAATGTGCTGGATATCTGACCAGTGTTAATTAAAATCATTAGGTATGATGTCTTGTTTTCTTTATCTTTGCTTCCCTCCCTTATGAAAAAAGCATGTGCCAGAATTGATTCAATGGAATCAATAATTTTCATGCAAGAGATCCAGTTACCTCATTGCATTCACAACTGTGGAATACATGGGTTATTCGGCCAATTCTTCAAATTGAATGAATTTATGTGAACCAGCTACAAGATGCTTTAAATTTTCTTCGGTCATCCTGATTTAGGAACAGCTGACTCTCATTCATTGCCTTTTGCATTCAGGCTGCTGTTTTAAACATTCGGAGAAGAAAAACTAAACGCGCCTGAAACTCCATTCTCATCAAGCCTGCTCTGTACCAATCCAAAATTTGGAATCTGTTCAAGTTTCCTTTGAACGCAAGTTTCCTTTGTAATCACGCAAAACCATTTGCTAAGAAAAATCTGAAAAGCTGCCTGTGTTTCAAAATGGGGATAGAAGGAATAAAGTTGATAGAAATGGCATCCGACAGGCTTTAGGCAGCTTTTGTAGTCGAGTTTTCAAAGGTTAATTTTTCTGTAATATAATCAACCTACTTTGCAAGTTAGTTTTTGGCTAAATTGGTGCTCAAAGGACTGATATCACCTCACCCTGGATTTAAAGGCTTCTTGGCCAAGTGAGTAATCTGGTTGAAGGCTTGCTTTACACTGCAGTGAAACTGAGTGGTCCCAATGGACCAATAAATGTCACATTGAATTATTGAGCATGCTTCACTGTAATTTACTGTGCTCCTCTGGCTTAGTATTACTTCATTACCTTAGATCACTTTCTCAATGATTGGAGTAGCAGGACTGAAACATGTGAACATCACACTAGCACCACCCAGTCCAATCTTACCTAATTCCAAGAGCCTTCCTTAAAGTGTCTGCATAGTATTTACAAAGAGGTGCATGCTATCTAATGTGCAGTGCCCTCACTTCCTCAGTACTATGTTGTACTTAAATTTACAATAGTGGTAGGGGCCAGATATGGTAAATGAATTTTGTTAAATGAATTCCCAACTCAGTTGAATAAAATATGTAATAACTAAATCTCACATTCAATATTTATATCATATTAGCATCCTTGGAACTTTGAGCTGAATTGCACTTATTTTTGGTTGCGTCAAGTTGTTTGGAGGTGACCTAAGTCAGACTTCTAGCCATATCTCAGGAAATAAGTTTTCATAATGTACCTATCCTGCCCCAGAGCATTCATCTCATCTTGCCATGTATTGTTCCTGGAAGAAACTTGCCGCTCAATGAATATCTACCAAAGGTCCATCACTAGCTCATGTCATAGTTAAAAGGTCACACTGTGTGCCCACACAAGCACTGGCACACTGAAGCTGCCCTGCTCAGACATGGATATTCAGTCAGAAGTTGGAAGATGGTACTGTGATTCTCCAAGAGTCCTGAAAGTCCTGGTCAAAGGACTGCTGAAAAACAAGGTCCTCCTCTTCATGGAGGACCAGAGGTTAGTCTAGTCTTAAACAGTGGAGTTACATTTCCTACTTTCCATCCTGCCAGAACCTCTCCAGAATTTTGAAAAAGAGCCATTAGTGTATTAACGGTCTCCATAGTCACCTCAATGAAACGCAGCACATCTAATGCAGATAAATGATCAAGATCAATCTAGTTATGTTTGAATACAAACTCTTCACTATTGGTTAATTTAGTTCCTCAGTTTCACAAGTCACTTCATTATTCAAGGAGATTTTCTTCAGATTAACACAAGGTAATTCTTCAATCTTTCTGTAATGTTCTCTACTATACGTTATCCTGTCCACACCAATAATAGGCCCACATTTGCCCTTACTAATCTTTTCCCCTTCACATACACAAGGCAGCTTTTACAGTCAGTGTTTCTCATTGGCTTACTTTCACACATCTCTTTCCATTCTTTATCAGTGCCTTGGTCTTCCTTTGCTATGTTCCAAATCGTCCACAAATCCTCAAGTTTACCACTTCTTCTGGCATCCTTACACATCACTTCCTTTGACATAACACAATCATTAACGATTGCTGAGTTGCAGCTTAGAGGAATTTATACTCATGGTACTACCCAAAACTGACACCATTCAATGATAGAAGTTCTTCACTTACCAGGTGTCCCTTTTTGTAGGGTGCCACTCCACCTCCTTTTCACTTTTATCTATGCCTCTCCCCACATGCCCACCCCCAAACCAACACTGGTCAATCTGGGATTGCAAGAGGTCAAAATCCAATCAAAAAACAAAAATTCAGTCTCAAATGTAGCTTTAAGACTGAATTTCTAGGTTTTGCAGCAAGATAGAAAATGTTCAGGAATTCAAGCAAAACTATTCTTTGAACCAAACATGCTTTCATGTACTACAAAAGGGAAATAAGTGATAACTGTTAATTTGTCCAGCAAGCAGACTTTGGAATTATTTAAAGCACAGGATTGTCAATGCCACAATGAGCGCGGAAAAGAACAAGATGTAACAACCCAATCATTGTGTTTCAAGTGGATTGGAAGTGGTACACAGTGAGGGTGTGTGTTCTGGAGAAAGTTGATTAATGTAGAATAGAAACATCAGAAAAGTAAATAGATAGGGTTGAATGAGTGAGCAAGGTCACTGATACGAGAACAGAACAGAGTGGAAGCCAGATGGATGACAAGAGACTCTGGAGATAAATCAGGAAAAAAACCGACAGTTCTTTAATAATAATTATCACAAACACTGCGTTGGTATTCAAAGCTTTGGCTGTTATCAATTCAGTGATTGATAACTCATTTAACTCTGTCAAAACATTAACAAATTTTAAAAAACATTCTTAAATCTTGTAAATTTACAAATAGTCTTGACTAGAATTCTCATGAAAAAATAATGCGTTTTGACTTTATCGCAGGTGCTACAATGGAACTTATTTATTACAATTCACTAAATGTGTTTATAAAGATATGTACAACTGCTTTCATTACAAAGATCCATCTAAGAGACATAAATCTCCTCCAACAAAATAGATTTGATGCTTTAAATTAGCTCTTTCCTAAGTAGTTAAGAAGGCTGTCATCTCTTTCATTTTTCATGGTTTACCTTTTGTCTCAAAAGGCAATCTCCATAAAAGATCACTAAATGAGATTGCCTGAACGCAATATTATTTTCATGAGAATTCTAATCAAGACTAAATGAGCTGGTCTGATGCCACTGCCAGTGTTCCACACAAAAAAAAGAGTGCAGAGATGCAGGTTTTTTTTTAAACAAGACAAGATCCACCTGTTAGCTTCCAAACTCAAATTCATGAAGTTACAAGAATTCAACATCACAACAAACTCAGTACAGTAACAATTAAAATGGCATTGTGGCAGAACTGTGAAATTAAAATGTTGTGAATAAAACAAATCAGAAAGGTTTGCAAAACTACAGTTTCGTTACCACAATTCGTAGAGTGTGTTCAAAACTAGAATCCCAGCTGAAAAAGAATAAAATTCACCTTGTTTGACCAACAGTTTTGGTAAAGGGAAATCTGGATGCAAGTGACAATTGAATACCTGATCACTTTTTTTTAAAAAACAAACTGTCGTCAAATTTTGAGGTTATCCAGCTACCACATCTCCACGCTCAATGCCTTAAAAGATGGCACAGCTAGCATTCCCACAGTACACCAACTTCTTGCAATGTTCCGATTGCATTGGGCCAAATTCCTTTGAACACAGCAATTCCATGAAAATATCCACAGCTGTTGGGAAAATGGTCAAACTAGGTCACGACAGTTTTATCACAGTGAATAAAACGTAGGCAGGACGTGTACAAAACGAGATGAATTCAGAGGGCCATAACAGCCATAATACACAGGATGGGTAAAATCTTACAGCAGCCTGAGTGAATGTGGGCTTTGGTGGTTTCTATGGCAGAATCACGACAGAAGTCTTGCTGAGACACCTGAACAGTCAGAAACAACTCAGCACATCTTTTAACTAACTTCCAGGTGTTGAGGGGTGATTCACAATTGGCAGTCTGTTGCCTATGCAGAGGATTATTTCTAGTTAAATATCTTATTAACACCACATATCACCTTAGTAACATGCAGTTTCCTACCTGACCAAAGCTACCAAGCAAACTAAATTACAGACAAAAACAAACTGTAGAAACTGGAATCCAAAGTGACAAGCAGGAGGCTGGAAGAACACAACAAGGCAGGCAGCATCAGGAGGTGTAACCCTTCTTCAGGGCCATTAGATGCTGAGAAATTTCGACACGGAGGGCAGGTAGGTACATTCTGATCTCCGTTCACTGCCACAAAAGCAGAGTATCAATTTTCCCCCATGTGTCCCTCCAAAGACAGATATCAGGCACCTTTTAAAAGATGGTGCTGGGCCAAAGATGCCAGTTAATTCCAATCATAACCCCTGCAGTGGTGTGTTGCTCTCAGTATGGAAAGTAGTAGAATAGGGCTACACTTTGATAGGAGGTAGAGAGGGGAAAAAAGTGAAATGGAGTAGTGTAGGTAGTGAGGCTGCTTTGGCAAGCAAACCAGTTAGACCTCTCAGTGAGAAATTCTCCATGAAACTCAAAGTTAATGTTAAAAAAATGTAAGATTCAGCCGCAGTTATAATTTGCATTACTATTGCATCCTACAACTAGTATGCAACAGTACCACCATATCATAGCCATGTGACCTGATGGTATAAAGGTCTCAGTCTCCATCTTCCTGCAGATAATTATACTTCCCAGCATGTCACACTGCAAGAGTTTGTAACTGAATTGTTCCGTATTAGCGCAGACACAGCAGTGCATGAGATTGCAATGTGTGTATTTACCAGTAGCTGTAATAAACATGGATTGAATCTTTCCATCTTGTGCATCCATGTCTTGTTCATGTATTATGGAAGCAAACATAAGCATTGCCTCAGGAGTAACAAATACCCTGAACATAAACTAGCCCACCTCAGCATCCATGTCAGATCGTGAAGGCAAATCACACAACCAGAATCCTAAAGTGGTATGGGTATGGTATTATTCCACAGTGCTTTTCTTTTGTCATTATCAGGAAAGAGAGGTACAAAGTTGGCATTAATGGCACAACTGACCAGACAATTCTTGGATGAGCTAGCACAAATTGATGGAGCAAATGGCCTCCTTCTAGCTGCACCATTCCATACCCATAATCATTTGTCCTCAGAATTCCCTACTGAAACATTTCCTACATTTACATTTTAGTTTGTAATCACTGATACTTACAGGTAGAAGGAAGCCATTTGGTCCTTCATATTTGTACTGGCCTGTTGTGGGAGCTGTCCTACATACCTTTTCTAAAAAAAGCCTTACAGAGTTCTCATTCAAATACTAGTCCAGTACCCTTTTACAGTTCTCAACGGAATCAGTTTCCAAGACTCTGCACTGAAAAATGCTCCAAGGAAGGAAAATACTCATTTCCCCACTACATCTCTGGTTATTGATCAACTCTGATTAATTATTCTCCAACTACTATATTAAATCTCTTGAAAACCTCTATCCAGTGACCTTTTAACATTCTCTGTTCCAAGTCAAAGAATCCTCTCTTCCAACTTTTCTTCACAGCACAGGTCTCTTGATAAAGATTTGGAGGGGGTTCACTACCTGAAGGGCTTTCCAGAAGTGTGGGGCTCAGAATTGTCCACATCACCCAGCTATCGTTTTCGCTTTCTTTGGAACAGAAACAAAGAAACAGTGTTCCATTAGAGAGGGTGTATTTCAAAAGGGAACTGTGAATCTCATTTTGCCCCAAAGGCAAATTTAACGACAATATTTTTGAATTATTTTTAGGCTGCCTGAGTAATTATGAAGTATATCCAGTATAATGTCTCAGCAAAACACTGGAACACACTAAAAACTTATTTCAGTACTGGTGAAACAAATCATGAAGAGTTATAACCAGCACACTCTCAAAAAGTAGATTACAACTATTAGCCCTCAAAAGAGATCAGACTATTTGACTCAAAAGTAGATTGGAAAATGCCAAAACAAAAGTCTCATTTAATATTTTTCAATGAAAATTCACTATGGAAGGCACTTCTCAGATTCCATCAGGGAGTCAGAAAGGACTGGGATGTGTGTACTGCAGTTCTATGGAAAAGTCTACAACAATCTCATTTGTAGAAGCAATTTCTATTACAGAACACAAGGAATCAGGCTGCTTAAATACGTCGTAATCTTGAATATTAATTACCAATTATCTGTTTTAATGAGCACACTAGATATCAGTGATATGTGGTGGTATTTTAGATTCTCAAAAAGCTACTGGCAAAGTTCCGAACTAATTAATTTAAAATGGGACAAGAATTCAGAGTAGAGCATGGAACTACTTTTTAAAATAGTTTAGGAATATCAAAAAAGATGCACGAATGTGTACTTAAACCAGTCATGGGGCAAAGGAGCAGACTGCATTTTGCATGGAGCCAAAGTCCAAAATTCATAATAACCAGGAACAGGACTTAACAAATTAGTCTCTCAAGTCTGCTCTGCCATTCATGGTTAATCGCAATGCCAGTTTCCTGCTTGTTCTCCAAAACCCTTCAGCCCTCTAACTAAAAATTTGCCCATCTCCTTAAATTTACTCCATGCCCCAGCGTCCAAGGCTCTGTGGGGTGGCGAACTCCACAGATTCATATCCCTTAGAGAAGGAATCTCTCTTGAATTTTAAAATCTGTTAGCCCTTATCCTAGATTCCCCATAGAGGGAGCATCCTTTCTGCATCTTATTTGTCAACCCCCTTCAGCATCTTTAAAACCTCAATTAGATCTCCCCTCATTCTTCTAAACTTCAGGGTATATGGGACTAAATTGCTCACTCCCTTCGTAAAACATTTCCCTCAGCTCTGCGATCAATCGAGTGAACCTCCTCTGAACTGCCTCCAATACAACTACATCCCTCAAATAAAGGGGACTAAACCACGTGCAGTGCTGGTGTGTCTTGTACAATTGCACCCAGACCTCCATATTTTTACACTATTCCTTGAACGATAAACGCAAAATCCCATTTGCCTTATTACCCGCATACTAGTTTGGCAAATGGTGCACAAGGACACACAGATCACTCTGTACCAAAGGACTCAAGTGGCTCTCCATTTAGTTAACAAGTTGTCTTTCACCAGGATTCAGTCCACTGGGAGAAGGGAGGATGGAATATTCATTCACCTTAGACCCAGGTCACAGACCCATTCCAAACTCTGGATAAGGTCATTCACTTGACCAGGGTAGCTTATTGTATCTGCAAATTGATGTATTACTCATACCAGTCCTGACTGAAGCATAAGGGGGATAAAAAGTCAGCAAAAAACTCTGAAAATCATCTTTGTCAGACCTACTGCACCCAATAGAGCAAACAGACCACATTGGAAAGGCAACAGATCAACTCTTTTGCTTTCCTCTGGTAAAAGTCAATTTATTTTAAAAAAAAGGAAAAGCAACTTTCAACTTCATGAATGCTGAAGGATTGTAATGGATTGGACTTCCAGGCCATTGCCATGACAGGGTACCTTTTCAAGTTGAAAAAATACATACAAATGCAGTTTGCTTTCACTTTCTGGGAATCCCATCCAGCCCTCTTAAATCATTGATTCCTGGTTGTGCTGAGTTAACTATGTTTTTTGTTTAAGTGACAATATTAGGGTTGCCATGGTGGCCTTCACTACTATGAGATCTCAGATTACAGAATGCAAGTTGACCAGGAATCCTGATCACAGCCCAGCAACATAGGAATGTCCAATCAGAACGAGGTCAGGAAAACCCCTACTGAGGTCCTCCCCAAAGCAAAAGCATGGCACCAAAAATACCAGATCATTTGACAGACAACGACAAAGGCATTCATTAGAATATTACCTCCACAAGACAGTAGAAACTGCATTTATTTCTCAAATGTTGTATCCCTCAAATGTTATATCCCTCACACGTTATAGCAATGAGTTTAAAAGAACTCTCTCTTTAGTCAGAATGAACGTCAACCAAATCGTTTGCTTACACATTCAGATTATATTTGAAAAAAAAGGAGATTATAATCATGAAGTACTTTCTATTTTGTGCTTTAGTGCAGAAACTTATGCCTGTGGTAACTAGCTTGCAGTAGTTTAGATTTGCAAATCCTTGAATGATTTTATGTAACGACAAATCACATGAAATGAGAATGTTGACCATTTAATTTCCCAGCCAAAAAAAAATTTAGAAAATTTCAAAACTTCTTGCACCAAAATCAAGAATATAGATTCAATCCACATATTACTGAAAAGTTGTCAGCAACTGATCAATAGCTTCATGTTACATAACCCCACATAGTATATCAATGACTGTAGAATTAAGTGTCTTAACCAGCTAGTGCGGTACTTGGCTGAAATGGTGACTGAGTTGGGGATATGACCATGTTCCTTAAATACTGAACTTGATGCTGAACATAGAACATGGTGCCTCCTTTTTCTCAAAAATCATCTCTTATTCTGCATCAAAACAAAGTTCATAAGAATAAAGTAGTAAAGAATTAAACTCAAAACTAAGGGGTAACTAGACAAAACATCAGGAATGAAGGAGAGTTGTGAAGGATAGTAGTGCTACTCAGTAGAAATAACAGAATATTTCAGATGAATATATTGCTGGAGAGATAGTGAGAGCAGATTCAGATCCTGGGATACTGGGACTACTTCTGGGAGGTGAGATTAGTATGAGCTGGACAGGCCAGGAACTGATGTCCCAGGGGCATATTTGCTTGCGTGGTTGGGAAGGGTTTAAACTACATTAAAATGGTGGGGGGGTGCAAATATAAACAAGGAGACGGAAGAGAGGGGAACAAAGAGCAAAAGAACAAGACGACAGAAGGACAGAATGGGAAATTTAAAACACTGACAGACAGAGAATCCAAGGGCAAATGTCAAAAAGTGCCAGGATACAAAATAATACAAATTTGACAAACAAAAAAATCAAGACAGTGTCTTAATGCAAGGAGCATTTGCAATAATTTGCATCAGTCTGTGAATGACTGAGTTGAGATTACACACTATCTGCAGGGTGATAAGGAATTGGAAGTATATTAGCTCCAGTGATTTGAACCGGTGTAGGTAAAACTGAGAAACATGAATGGGCAGAAAATTATAATGGGGGTTGTATATAGATCCCCAAAAATGTAGCAGGGATGTTGGTGAAAGTATTAAACAAGCAATAAAAAGGTACAGCTGTAATTGTGGGCTACTTTAATCTGCATATAGACTGGACAAATCCGGTCAGTAACCATTCCGTAGAAGAATTCCTGGAACATGTACATGGTGGTTTTCTGGATCGATACGTTAAAGAAACCAACTGAAGAACAGGTCAATATAATAAAACAGAGCTGCGGATGCTGGAAATCTGAGACACGGTTAGAAAAGCACAAAATAGACAAAGTGATCGAGATTGTAAGCCAAAGTTTACCTCAGTTCCTTTGCCCCTCAACGCCTCCCACCCACCCCTACGACAGTCATGTTTTCAGTCCAATGACTCTTCTTCCGGAACTATTCCCTAACTCAGGTTTTTTCATCACATTTCTGGACCAGTGTGACAATCAATCAGCTAATACACCAAGCAGACAACAAGACCCTTACTATAGGTAGGCATCATCTTCCGGAACCCATAAGACCACTCTGGGCCAACCTCCTGCTGGTTACTACTACTGCTGCCTTAAGATGAGGAATTGGGACATCCTGCTGAAATTGACTTGAAAAAGTCAAGCTCACAGGCAGTGCTATGTAACATGGGAACTTTAGCAGGAACTCCCTGTCTAAGGCAGTTATTGGCTAACGCTGTCCCTACAACTAACAGTAACTGGAGAATTAATAAATCGAAAACGTGACACTACTTTGCATGGATGTTAAAGTGGGACCTGTCTTCATGTGCTGGCCTAATTCACTTCTCTCCTCAATCTCTGCTACACCTCACTCGGCCTCTATTTCCCAGAGGGTTGGCCTGTGTTCAACATAATTGTTTGTATGTACAATACTACATCAAATGAGGATGTTTCATGCTCTGAGTCACTAATCTCTTTGCTTTTGTACTCAGTGTCATTGTAAATAGTCAGTTTAAAATACTGCACAAACTGTTTTAGCATGCTAGTATTGTGTACTACTGAGTCAGTTACATTGACAATCTAAGAACCTCACTGGCAGTCATTCAGTAGAGAGTAGCTCAATTTACAAATAGGAACTTAAGCAATGCTGAGTCATGTGGTCAGTGTTTTTTTTTAAATTGGTGTTTCTCTCAAACTAGGGCTATAATATTTGGCAGAGAAGGGGCATTGGGTAATAGCCAGATTCTTGCACACTGCTAGAGTAGATCCTGATGAATGGAGTGTTGTCACAGTAACAAATCAACCAGTGAATAAGCTCCAGCATCAATGATATTGATGAATTTGCTGTGACAAGTTATTACAGAACACAGCTGGACGAGTCTTCTGACTTGCGATTACTGTGTGAACTACAGCCTATTGTAGGGAGTCGGAATGTTTTGTGAACTGTTGCTATGGGAAGCAGTATTTACAGAACACAATGCACCAGTGTTCCCACTCCAACAGAACCCCTCCAAAACCTCTAAAACAATAGATCAAATATTCTACGCCTGCAATATTTCATTTTATGGCAATAAGTCTAGAAAAGTTGAAAGGTACCATTAAGAATAACGAATACCATACAAAAATGATTGTAATCTAGTTTGTTCCTTTGGAAGTTAAATCTCAAGCATAAAAAACAATCAACAAAACATGAAAGGTCAAATTTATGATGAGAGGAGCAGGTAATTTAATTTCTGTTTTGGGGGCGGGGGGGGGGTTATTTCCCAATCAATGGCACAATGAGACCTTCTATAAGCTAATGAATAAGATCAGCTAACATATTCTGAATGTTCTTTAGACATGTGGTTCAATGCCACACTACGGGTTGCTTTTGAGACAAACTGGCCAAGAAGAAGCCACATTCGAGACCCGATTTCAAAATCCATGTCTAAAAATATCTTGATTTATTATACACTAATGCTAAATATTTATGTGGTAATCACATATCAAACAATGATATGATTTTATGAAGAACTAAACTATCTTTTTCACATTTGTGTCCGAGTCCATGTGTTCATGTGAGTCTGCCAGACTAACTCCACCCACACTATGGTATTTATACACTGTGATGTGCAACTCCAACATCATTGAGAATTTGCTTCAGGGTCCTGAAACATTTACACAACAAATAATGCACAAGATAGATCACCTATCTGTCCCAAAAAGATCCTTTCACCCATCTACCCTGCCTGTTATTTTCAACATGGATTATTGAACGTTCACCTCCATGATCCTATTAAAGAGGCATTCCATTTTGCGGTTTCAATATTTGGATCTCAGTATGTTGAACATTCCCACAATCAGTCCAAAGCTTACCTTGCACAGGTTCACCTGGGGATTTTGATGCACATTTGATGGATCAGAAGCAGTTTTCGAGATTTTGTTTTCTTTATTATTAACTGGTTTCAATTCCTTCAAACTCTTTCACTCGTGTCACTTTTTTTAATTTTAGAAAAGCCGAGTCTTCTCCAGGATCTGATGGTCTTGCTCTTCTTCCAGGAATTAAAACTGAAAGTGTGTAGTAACATAGGACTTTGCCCGACTTTGGACTTTGTTAGCTACATAGTCCCATGCACTATTTGTTTTGTTTCTGCTCCACATTGACAACTGGATACACAAATATGCCTTATTGGCTTCTAATTTTATGCCTGTTTTAGTAGCGCTGGTCACCATTAAAAGGTAGGATATTATTAAACTAGAGAGGGCTCAGAGGTTGACTGGGATGTTTTCGGGAATGGAGGATTTGAGACATAACAGTCGACTGGCCCATGAGGGTAGTTGGAGGGGGTGACACGGTTGGAAGGCCACAGGGCAGTGGGGGGCGCGGTCAAGGACAGTTGGAAACATTGGGAAGTCAAGAGGTTCTGTTGTGTACCTAGGGGAGGCAATAGTCGAGCATTGTCGTCTCTGCTGTAGCAAACAGGGATCCCCAAGGGCCTCAGGCCCAGGGTTCGAATTTGAATTCAATAATAAAAAAATTGGAATTCAAACAGATCAGTGATCATAAAATCCACCTGGTTCACTGACGTCATTTAGGAAAAGATTTCTGCGAAACTTATCTGGTGTGGTCTACATGTGACTGCAGACCCACAAAAATGTGATCGATTCTCAATTGCCCTCCAAAATCCCCTAGACAGGGAGAATCTCAGTGGTCTCAACCACTCAAAAAACAAACAAAATGTTAGCAACCAAACTGACCACCTGGCATCAAAAAATAACAAAGACAGTTCTGTCTAACCATGCAAATTCCTCCTTATTAACACCTTAGGGTTAGTGCTAGAATTAGGAGCGCTGTCTCACTGTCTAGTCAAGCAACAGCCTGACAGTCATACCCATGGAACCATACCTTACAATGTGCCAGCCACCAACATTCCTGGTTAGGTCTTCTTCCACCAGAAGGGCAAACCCTACAGAGGTGACAGCAGTGTCATACACAGTCAGCAGGGAGTTGCCCGGAGAGTCTTCAACATTGAACTTGGACCCTATGAACTCTCATGACATCAGGTCAAACACTGACAAGGAGAACCGATTGCCATGTACTATACCCCACTCACCCCACACCCTGGCTGAAGAAATCAGCACAGGGCATTCTGCTATAATTCACAAATTGGCTGTAATGCGACTTACGAATTGTGGATGCTATTTGGAAAAGTGTGGTCTTCTGCAGCCTGAGGTTACAGACGAACACAACTGTCATTTTACAGTAGAACAGTCTGTATTGCTCCATGTTGAACAATGCTTGGAGGAAGCACTGAGGGTGACAAAACATACTCTGGAAGGGGTGATTTCATTTACAAAGGTGCACTGTGTAACTCACCTCAGCCTAGATAATACCTTCTACACCCATGCCTATTTCAATTTGAAGATTTAGATGAGAACACTACTACCTGCAAGTTATCTTCCATATCACTCACCATCCTGACTTAGAAATATATTGCTTCAGTGTCACTGGAATAAAATCAAGCAACTCCCTCCACAACAGCATTGCGGGTTGACCTACAGCTGCACTGCGGCACTTCAAGGAGACAGCTTACCACCAACTTCAAGGGCAACTAGAGACTGGCAGTAAGTGCTGGCTTAACCAATGATGCCTACATCCCATGAATTTTTTCCTCTCCTTCCACCTCCCCCACCCCAAACAAAAACAAAAT
Source organism: Chiloscyllium punctatum (assembly GCF_047496795.1). Lineage (NCBI taxonomy): Eukaryota > Metazoa > Chordata > Chondrichthyes > Orectolobiformes > Hemiscylliidae > Chiloscyllium > Chiloscyllium punctatum. The sequence goes on along the minus strand of NC_092776.1, from coordinate 44,966,176 downwards.
CCAGGTATTAGAATTATTTTTGCATCCAGTAACATTTCTTGGCTAACTGTCCGGGTATGTGAGTGGCAAGTCTGAAAAAGGCTCCAACTTGGAGTCAGAGTTGAAGACTTCAGGAAAGTCCCCACTCACTTACATAGATAGTTAACCTGAAATGAAGTGTGTAATTCTGACTAAGTTGGAGTCTTCTACGGAAGGTTCCAGACACAGGTTAAGTAACCATTAGGAATCTAAACTTCCAGGGTGCTTCCAGTGTAATTACTGCATCAGCTGATTTCAAAGTACATCTTTGGGCATTACAGTAGGTCTCTGACTATCTGGTTACTGGAAAATTGGGTGATGATGATTGGAGGGCAGCAGCAAAGTGGAAATACAAGAGGAACTGGTAAAGTGAGCCCTCCATATTTCATGCAGGACCAGCTCTGTCAGAGAAGAACAAATCACTCTGCCTGCTCAATACTTGGTCACAGAAACCATGCCTGTTCTTAGGTAAACAGAGCCTGCCCATAATACCTCAACTTGACCACAACCAGCTCTGGAACTAAACAACAAAACAAGACATGACCTAAACAGCTTCCAGACTGAAGGAATATACACCTTAGATGCTCTGATAACTGACTTCCTACCTCACAATAGCATCACCACTCCTGCAGCCCCGACACCATTTCCAGTCTCCTCAGGTACTGAAGCCTCACAAAGCCTACCCAGATACCGGACGAGAATGCACACCACCCTGCAGACCCATTGAAACCAGGATACTGGACATTAGTACCTGCTCTAGCAGAGGAGTGAAATCTCCTGTTATAATTATTACCTGATTGCCATTTCTGGACAATGGATTATTTTCTATTGAATGTAATTTAATTCATGTTTTCTTGTAATTACGACTACACTACTGTTAACACTATAAAAACTCTCTGTACCTGCAGCTTGAGGAAGAGAATCCTTGCCCTAACTGTGCAGAGTGTCCGTTCTGTACCAGTCCTGTCAATTTCCCTTCCCCACGATATCGTGAGAAATAAACCAGTTTTTGCCAATTTCACAAGATCTGTGTGGGGCCTCTGTTTGTAATTGGATGATTCTCTGACAACTTCCAACTTACAAACGGTCATAACAGATTGGCACCGCACAGGAATCTGCACAAGATTTGTCAGCTTTTCAGAATTAAAGAAAAAAAAACATTAATGGGCCAATAACCTGTCTCCCATGGATACAGAGCACCCCATGGCACTGTTTGGTAAATAGAAGGTGGTGAATTCTCAGTCTCTTTGCCAATATTGATTCGGCTGTTAACAACTGGGAAACGTGATGATGATCTGACCACCCACCTTATGGCCTGTGCGTAAACAGACTGCCGTGTATCCTACATTACAGAACAATTTATTTCAAACCTACTCAATTGGTTACAGAGCATTTGGGAAATACATTGTTTTCATAAAATCGCTGTATAAATGTAAAATCTCTTTAAAAATGGAAGATCAGAGTTGAGGATGTGACTAAATAAACCAATTAGACATTGAGTTGTCTCAGCATTAAATTCAAAATTTGCTTTTGCGATAGTCTCAGCACAAAGAATTACATGATCAAAAAAGGCAAAACAAACTGAAGTTATTAAAACATTTCTTGAAGGTTTTCATAATGAGTGCTAACATTAAAGGCAGACAATTTTAGTTATACCTAACAAAATGTCTCCTGGAAAGAATAGGTGCCTCCTTCGAAGAACTGACATGCTTCAACGTTTTGGACATGTAATCCAGCCATCATTTGGAAGCAGAATGGAAGAAGTGAAAGAGATAATTCGATGTATGAGAGGATGGCAAAATACGGATCACATTTTACTATTACTACTATGAAGATTCTGCACACTTTCCAGCACCTGTGGTGCCCAGTAACAAACACCACAGTGCATCACCATCCAGGAGTGTATCGATCCTGGTCAAAAGGAGCGGGTAACCACAGCACCTAGCTCTAAGAGCCATACCCAACCGGGGACATCCCCAGGAGTAGATTCACAAGGAGGTTCTCCAATTCGACCCATACCACTGGTCGTGCCTCAGTCAGGCAATCTAAGATCTAGAACGCGAACTGAACTGGAGCCAGGTATGGAACAGTAGCCCTTAGGCAACAGGGAGGTACAGAATATTTACCCTCAAGCTCCCTGACACTGGGTGACCTGCAGCCACAATAACCTGAGCATGTCTAATCACAGAAACATTATGACCCCTCAAGAATATAAAAAGCATACAACATTGACTAAAAAAACTCAAAATGATCAAAGAGTCTAAACAATGACAGTTGTCCCAGTAAATACAAACATTAATATAATGAGAAAAATGCACAAAACAGCAATGATCAAAGTATGCTGAGAACAAATGGTACAGCCACAAGAAAGCTTTCCAATGACAGTACTGTAGCTGAGCTTTGGCAATGAAACATGTGGCTCATAACACAACACACTGCCAGATTTCCCAACACTATCCTCCCCTCCTCACTACAACGAAGCCTAGAAAACCATTCCTTCCAGCCTGATTATGCCAGCTTTAATTAAGGGTCACATTTAAAATGCCATCCTTTCCGTTTCTTTCATGTGCTTTTTATTTCAGATTTACAGAGCTTTTATCACAGATGAATAGTTCTCTTTTAATAATTGCCCCCCCCCCTCACCCCAAGTTTTGTCCTGAGCAGTATTATGTAGAACACAAGTTCACATTACACTTGTTGTTGCTCTAAAACTTCAAGAATTAGTTAATTGGTTTGAAATTATGGTCATAATCCTCAGAATGTCATTTATCTCATATCACTTTAAATTTTGTGAAATATATCCAAGTAGTACTCCAATATCCTATTGTCAAAAGCATAGGAGAGAGAACATGGGAGATGGCACAATGAACTAAGTGGGGTTACATTAAGCATGAAATGTAACCCAGAGGAGCAGGGTTGGCACGGTGGCTCAATAGTTAGCCCTGCTGTCTCATAGTGCTTGGAACTCTAGTTAGATTCCAGCCTCGAGCGACTGTCTTATGTGGAGTTTGCACATTCGCCTCGTGTCAGCGTGGGTTTCCTCCCACAATCCAAAGACGTTCAGATTAGGTGAATTGGTCATGCTAAATTGCCCCACTGCACTAACCTACACATCCTTAAATATTAGTCAGGGGTAAATGTAGGATAATAGGGTGTGTGTGTGTCTGTGTGTGAGCGGGGTTCTGTATGGGTTACTCTTCAGAGGGTCAGTGTGGACTTGTTGGGCCAAATGGCCTGTTTCCACACTGTAGGGACTCTATGATTCAAAGGCAGTGGATTGGAGACCAAAATCACCAAGGAGGAAGGTTGCTGAGGGAAGGAACCAAGATGGGTACCTCAATGAAAATAAAAAAAAGCTTAGGAGCCTGGGTACAGGAGATGAAGATTTTAAAAAGGAGAGGTGAATGAGAAGGGAGTCAAAGACAAAAAAGGTGTAACATTTGCGAAGGTGTCACTAACATGTATCTATGGTGAACTGGGGCAAAATACAGCAAACAGATGTGTTTTACAAATAAAAGCAAATTACTACAGATGCTGGAATCTGACACCAAAAGAGAAAATGCTGGAAAATCTCAGGTCTGGCAGCATCTGTAAGGAGAGAAAAGAGCTGACGTTTTGAGTTTAACTGACCCTTTGTCAAACCTAGATTTGTTTTACAGCTGCCTCACAGGCTCGATTCCACCCTCTGACAACTTCCTCCCATTGTCTGCGTGGGTTTCCTCTGGGTGCTCCCCAGTTTCCTTCCACAGTCCAAAATGTGTGCAGTTAGGTGGACTGGCTGTGCTAAATTGTCCATAGTGCCCAGGGACATGTGGACTAAATGGATTAGCCACAGGAAATGCAGGGTTACAGGGAGAGGATGGGATGCTCTTCAGAGGACTGGTATGGATTTGATGGGCTGAATGGCCTGCATCCACACTGAAGGGATTCTATGAATTAGGAAAGGGTGAAGAGCAACAAGTGTCAAGTTTCAGTCAAAAGGCAAGAGATACACTGCAATCATCCATAATATAAATCCAATCCATACTGGCTTCTTCTGACTATCCTTGAATCATAGATGCCAGACTTCAATCTGATTGACTCACTCCACTCAATATTCAGCAATAGCTGAAGCAGTAGATACAGCAAAGGGCTCCACAAGAGTCTGGCTTTACACTAGACACTTATGCTCCACAACTGGCTGTGCCCCTATTGCCAAGTTGCTGTGTTACAGCTACACCTCGGTTACCTATCTATGCAAAAAAAAAATTGTCTGCTCATTCTGTCCACACAAAAAAAAATCAAGCAGGCCGTTATCCAATCCAACTGATTGCCAGCTCAAATTAATATCTCAAAGTAATGAAGGAATGTCATCAGCACTGCAACCAAGTGGCACTAGCTTAGCAATAACTTGCTCAGTGATACTCAGTTTAGGTTCCACAAGGGTCCCTCCACTCCTGACCTCATTACAACCTTGATCATGGACAAAAGAAAAAATGCTCGAGGTGAGGCGAGAGTGACTGCCCTTGATATCAAACGCCACATCTGACTGAGTGCAACAGCAACGACCCTGAAAACCAAAGACAAATGAATAGGACTGCAAAAGTACTTCCTGGCTAGAATCATACTTAACGAAGGCTGTTGAGGGTCAGTCATCTCCACCCCAGGACATCTCTGCACAGGTTCCTCAGGGTAGTGCCAGCAGTTGCATGAATAACCTTCTCTTTCACAAAGATCAGAGGAAGGGACACTCACTGATGATGACACAATGGTCAGCCCCACAACTCCTCAGGTAGTTGGTCTGTCAGAGTTTGTGCAGAAAGATCCAGACAGTACCCAAACTTGGAATGGTATTTGGCAAGTAACATTCATGCCATACAAAATACTAAATAACAGAAGGATAATCTAACCAACTCCAATACCAATGCTGAATATACCATCATCATAGTATCATGACCACACCAGGCATAACCAGAGCTGCCCATGAATCTTAAATTTGTGATGCGCAGTTTACCCCTCAACGTAAAGACAAATAGCAGAGAAGATTTAGTCATAAATAAGAGAATAAAAAAAGGTTAGTTTATTCCACAACTATTGTTGCAAGTCAAAGTAAAAATGTGATTTGTCATCTGCTAAAATTCAAAGAAAAAAAGTATGGATAAAATGTCAGTGTAAGAGGAGTCTGTTATCATTGCAGGTTTGAAGATTTCAGTTTGCAAAGGCAGTTTGAAAATTTGAAGTCCGAAGCCCATGCAGCTGCTGAATGGTCATTAAATATAGTTTGAAATTTCTTCAAAAAGTGGATTGAACAGAGTTGATTTTGGAAGGGTAAAAGTTTCTTTGTTTTATATTTACGGCACAGCAGCTTGTGAAGTTTGCTCGCCTCGTTCCACACAGTAGCCCATGTCTACTTTGCCTCTCTCTATCTCCCTCTGGAGAAGCCTCTATCTCTGGTGTCTCAGAGTTCTCCCTGAAATTCAGGCAAAATTGGAAGGGGAGGGGTGCAGAATCTCAGCACAACTTCTCACAACCAAAGCAGAATGGTCATGTTGTGCACTGCTTTTTTGCCTTTGCTTTGTAGGAAAATGACTAAGGATTAATCAAATTCGAAATACCTCCGTGGATCACATCAATTTCTCCCCTGCCCTCACACCAGTAAATCACTAGAGAAGTCATCTTGTAATATCAATGCCCATTTTGAAGAGAGATTAGCTTTCTATACAAAATACTTACAGCACTCATGTTAATGTTGACCAGAAACTGAACTGTAACAGCAACATCCGTGCTGCTGCAATAAGAACAGGTCAGAAACTAAAAGTCTGCATCTGAATAATTCATCTCCTGACTCCCCAAAGTCTGTCCAAAATATACAAGGCACAAATCAGAAGTGTGATGGAATACTTTCCACTTGCTTTGATAGATGCGGTTCCAAAACTTAAGAAACTTAATGCCACCCAGGGAAAAGGCAGCCCATATGACTGGCACCTCACCCACCATCTTAAAAGTTCACTCCCTCCATCAACAGCAAGGTTTATTGACAAGATGCACAAACAACTTAAAAAGTATCTTCAACAGCATCAAACTAACAACCCTTGATTCTTTGAAGGAGAAGGACAGCAGCAAAACTTGCAGATTCCCCTCCACACCAGCCTGACCTGGAACTGTTCTTTTAAATGTTGTTGGGTCAAAAGTTAGAATCCTCCTCTGAGTAGCACAATAGGTTTCCCTTAACTAAATGGAACAGTTGCCTTGGACAAGGGGATTCGACACTTTCTCAAGGGCAATAAAGGACAGGCAATCAATTTGGGTCTTACCAGCAAAGAAACAATTGCTTTAAATACTGGTCCCATAAGAGGTAAGAGGGTCACTATGATGAATTTGGGGATAACCAGGGCTGATGTTCAAAGCAGAAAATGTGTTGCTGGAAAAGCGCAGCAGGTCAGGCAGCATCCAAGGAGGAGAATCGACATTTTGGGCATGAGCTCTTCTTCAGGGATGAAGAAAGTGTGTCCAGCAGGCTAAGATAGAAGGTAGGGAGGAGGGACTTGGGGGAGGGGCGCTGGGAATGCGATAGGTGAAAGGAGGTTAAGGTGAGGGTGATAGGCCAGAGTGGGGGTGGAGGCGGAGAGGTCAAGAAGATGATTACAGGTTAGGAAGGTGGTGCTGAGTTAGAGGGTTGGGACTGAGACAAGGTGGGGGGAGGGGAAATAAGGAAACTGGAGAAATCGGAGTTCATCCCTTGTAGTTGGAGGGTTCCTAGGCGGAAGATGAGGTGCTCTTCCTCTAACCGTTGGTGTTGCTATGGTCTGGCGATGGAGTCGTCCAAGGACCTGCATGTCCTTGGAGGTGGTGGTGGTGGGGGGAAAAAGTGGGGGGTTAGCGGATACTTGAAGTGTTGGGTTGGTTGGTCCGGGGTGTCCCAGAGATGTTCTCTGAAACGTTCCGCAAGTAGGCGGCCTGTCTCCCCAATGTAGAGGAGGCCACATCGGGTGCTGTAAATGGTGTGTGTGGAGGTGCAGGTGAATTTGTGGCAGATATGGAAGGATCCCTTGGGGTCTTGGAGGGAAGTAAGGGGGGGGGGTGGGGAAAGAAGGTGTGGAAGAAGCAATTCCTTCGTCTCCGCTGCATCTTGCTCCCTGGAGGACCAATTCCAATACCGAACAACCCAGATGGCCTCCTTCGAAGACCGCAATTTCCCCCCAGAAGTGATCGATCGATGCTCTCCACCGCATCTCCTCCGCCCTTGAGCCCCGCCCCTCCAATCGCCACCAGGACAGAACCCCACCAGCCCTCACCTACCAGCCCACCAACCTTTCATATACATCGTATCATCCGTCGTCATTTTTGCCACCTCCAAACGGACCCCATCACCAGGGATATATTTCCCTCCCCTCCCCTATCAGCGATCCGAAAAGACCACTCCCTCCGTGACTGCCTCGTCAGGTCCACTCCCAGCACCTTCCCCTGCAACCGCAAGAAATGCAAAACTTGTGGCCACACCTCCCACCTTACTTCCCTCCAAGGCCCCACTCCACCAAGGACACGCAGGTCCTTGGACTCCTCCATCGCCAGACCATAGCAACACGACGGCTGGAGGAAGAGTGCCTCATCTTCCACCTAGGAACCAAGGGATGAGTTCAGATTTCTCCAGTTTCTTCATTTCCCCTCCCCCCCACCTTGTCTCAGTCAAATCCCTCGAACTCAGCACCACCTTCCTAACCTGCAATCTTCTTCCTGACCTCTCCGTCCCCACCCCCACTCCAGCCTATCACCCTCACCTTAACCTCCTTCCACCTATCGCATTTCCAACGCCCCTCCTCCAAGTCCCTCCTCCCTACCTTTTATCTTAGCCTGCTGGACACACTTTCCTCATTCCTGAAGAAGGGCTCATGCCCGAAACGTCGATTCTCCTGCTCCTTGGATGCTGCCTGACCTGCTGCACTCTTCCAGTAACACATTTTTCAGCTTTGATCTCCAGTCCTCACTTTCTCCCTGATGTTCAAAGCAGCAATGACAGTAGGAGAATAGATAGACGGCAGCCTAGTGAATTGTTGGGAGAAGGAGATTGAAATGTGCGATGGAAAGTACACAAAGGACGCAATGTTAAAAAAAGTATATTGACTATTTGGAAGGAAATGGCCCAATAAGTGGTGGGAGCAAATGCAATAGTTAAGTATTGGATCAGGTCCTGAGCTGCAGCTAAAATATACACTTTAAATGGCTCAAGCATGTGTTGTGTTTGCTTATGTTTCAGTTTTTCTTTTTCGGAATTATTTTCCTAACAATTCCTGGTCTGATGGTGACAACTTGTCCCAGGATGCAGTTCCATGGATTAACTTTAACCCAGAACCCAAGCTTATTCACCTACTTGCACCTTTTCTTGTTTTCCAGACATACTGCAACTAACAGTCGCCAAAAGAAACACTCAGCTCCTAAGTGTTATTCAACCACTGCCTTCCTGGTTTGGTGAAAACAAACTACTGAGAGAAAAAAAATATCAGTAGGTAAGAGGTCAGTTAGCTCAGCTGACTAAGTGCTAGCCAATGGTTCATAGTAGCACCAGAGTGTGGGCTCAATTCCTGTTCTGGCAGAGGTAGACACAAGCACTGTCCCCTCACCTGCCCGACATGGGAGCGTAGTGCTCAAGTTACAAACTAATCATCTCTCTTCAACCGCGAGGGGTGCCTAGGGTCCTGGGTGAGCCATGGCTACATACGTACAAATCTACACAGCAGGGAAAGCTGCAACTATACACAAAAAACAGAGAAAGGTCATCAACTTGATACGTTCAGAAGATGAAAATCTCATCCAGAGAGAGGTGGGAATGCGTTTGGGAAAGCAAACAAAATTTAGGATTTTTGATCGCAAGTTCTATTTTGCATTGTCATCCTAACCCCTTGGTATTTTGGTGGTTACATTTCTTAGGATTTGGTTCGATTGCTGGGCCCATCATGAATGCTTGACTGATTTTCAAATTGTCCAGAACCAGTGTTTCCATTAATTTGGTGGATCATTTTAATCTTCCCTAAAAAAAAAGGACTGCCTCTGATGTAAATAAATGTGCTTGTTTTTGTAGCAGTTTGAGTGCATTTTTGTGGATTATTAACAAATGAGAGTTGCTTTGCAGTAGAAAGTGCCATGGAATACGACGGCTCTTAAATTCATCGATTCCCTCAACAGTATGGAAGCAGGCCATTCTACCCATCAATTTCACACTGTCCCTCTGCAGAGCATTCTACCTAGACCCTCCTTCTATGCTATCCCCATAACCCTGCATTTCCCATGGCCAATCAAACTAACTTGCACATCTTTGGATTGTAGGAGAAACGGCAGCACCCAGAGGAAACCCACAGAGACACAAGGAGAATGTGTGGGTAGGGTGGAATCAAACCAAGGCACCAGTACTAACCACTGAGCCATTACGCTGCCCATAATGGAATGTAATTTTAAAATATCTTGAGTACTGCTATAGTGGATACTGGGCGAATGGCTATGCAGGATATAGAGGGGTTGGGAGATGTATGAAGGGGGAAAGAGGCATACAGAAATTCACCAAAAATCCTTGACAGCGCCTTCCAAAGCCATGACCACTTCCATCTAGAAGGACAAGGGCAGCAGGTACTTGGGAACACCACGACCTGCAAGCTCCCCTCCAAGCCACTCACCACCCTGACTTGGATATATACCGCTGTTCCTTCACAGTCATTGGGTCAAAACCCTGGAATTCCTTCCCCACTGGCATTGTGGGTCAACCTACAGCACATGGACTGCAGCGATTCAAGGCAGCAGCTCACCACCAGCTTTAAGGGCAAATAAGGATGGGCTATCACTGCTGGCCAGCCAGCATCGCCCAAGTCCCACAGATGAATAATTTAAAAAAGGGAGATGCATGGACAGGAGGGTGAGGGAGCCGGGGATAAAGTTAGGGGGCATAAGAACTACGTTAAAAAGCTGGACCAGTGCCCCAATGAACAAAGGCAGGTTTTTGCATACCTCCAACGCTGGTTTGGGAGTTGGAAAACCGGAATACTGCCCACCCAGATTGTGAGGACACATACCTGTGCCAGGTGTAGGCAGAGGAGACAGGCACACATTTACAAGCTCAGGAAACCACCCAATTCTTATTTCCCAAGCCAATGGAAAACCCAGTTGACCAACTCTGCTCTCGTCTCCACGGCTCCTGGTATGATCTGATGACTATTGCCAGCACTTCCCATTTTTCTTTCAGATTTCCAGTATCCCCACCATTTTCCTTTCCTCTTTCTGGTTTAGAAGGTCTAAAGCCACCTCATAGTCCAGGCTTCAATCCAGAGAGCCAGCAAGGATCTTGGGTGGTTGCCCCTGATTTGAAATCAGCAGTTTATCATTTTTAATAACCCTAAAAATTTTTTTGCCAATAACGGAATTTTTTCCAGTTAGGAGACAAAACTCATTACACCACATGACCTGGGCAATGTTTCATTCTAGACAAAGCAGCCACACTACTTCAGACACACAACTTCATTCCAAGATTCAGCACTCCAGCATATGGTAGTGCAAACATTCCAGCAGGTATTTTGAGACAATAATGTGCTCCAAAACACTGTACTGAAACAGCAAGCTTCCAGGTTAACTTCCAGCTGAGTGGTTCCTGTTAGTCCCTTAAAGCGAGGCTGCAATAGTCATCAAAATAAATGCTCTTGAAAAGTCTGCCACGTCATCAGGTCGCGTTTTGCTTTGACTAATACCACCACCTGGACCTAGAGGACTGCACAGATTCAAGGCCTTAGCACCATCTCAAAAGGCAATCAACATTCACCTGATCAGTGGCATCTGCATCCCACAAAAACTCGAAGAACTCAGATTTCATAAACTACCTCAAGCCAGAGTGCACGTTGATTGTACCCAGCAGCAGAAACCTTCCACTAAAACCTACACAAGGCAGGAAGATTCGTGTGCCATTTTGCTCAAGTTTGGCATCTTTCACACTCATCACCCCTGAAGCCCATGCTCCTCCCAATGCTATTCCTTGTGACTTTTTTTGGAGAAGAATTATCTATTTTTAAAAAACATTCGCTCATCTTAAAAAGGCCCTTTTGAAGGGGCCAGACCTGACTTCGCCTGGCCTGTGGAGAACATGCACACTCCAATGAGGGTAAATCCTACTGACTTTCAACGAGGACTCTTGCTAACTGCACAATCAGGACCATCTAACCCTTCAAAAACATGCCTTATAAGTCACCGTGATAGAAACCAATGAGAGAGAGTCATGTTTTCTTTTCTCAGGCAGGGGTGCCTGTGCCATAGCTTCAGCAGAGACGGCAAAACATGAAAGCAAGTTTTCAAAATTCAAAATCAAGAAGAACATTAAAGGAGGGAAAGGGACATCGGGCTACAGCCTCAGATTGTTCCTATTTAAATTCACCACAGGGGCACAGGGAGTGACCACAGCATCAGAACAGACAGGCCCACTCAATAGGATGGTACTCTCCAGCAGCTTGCAGCTAAAGCCAATGAAAAACTCAAGCACTGCATCCTCAGTTGCTGCCTGGTAGGGAGATGGAGTGAGGGTGGGACGAGGATAGTGGGCGAGGGTGAAAGCAATTAGTAGGAGGTCACGCAGCCGGTACCCCAGCTCCCCCAGGGTCCACATTCAGCCAGAAGGTATATTTAGAACTGTTACATAGGCCACATGTAGACTTGGTGAACTTGAAAATGGCTGGCTTTAGGCCTTGCTGCATTCAGGGCAATTTCAGGGAAGGATGCTGAAAAACAGGCATCAGGCTTTTTCACTTGGGGACTCAACACTAAGTTCAATAATTAGAGTCTGATTCGGTCCTTGTGTGTTTTCCCTACTCCCAGTCCTGTTATGACATGGTTGCTTTTAGCTCAGCTATTCTCACATACTCATAGGCACATTATCGCATTAAATGGATTGCATTCAGTCCAGCTCACCCACTTTCTTCTCCTCTCAGTTCTTATCACTTACTCAACCAATGTCCTGGTTTACAATCTGTAATCTCCTTGTTTACCTACCCTGCTTATCTCTCTCTGGGCTCCATCTATCCATCCACCGCTCCCCTACTCCCCACTCCAAATTTGGCTTCAGGACAAATTATAGTTCTGAGGAAGCTGGTGATTAATCAAAATGTCGGCTCTACTTTCTTAGATGTTGCTCAGACTTGCTGAGCTTTTCCAGCAACTTCCTGTTTATTGTTTCAGGCACCAGGTTTGCTACCTGCGCGAAAAACAAAACCATACAACAGGCATGATATAGGACCTCTATACTTCATTCTTCAATGTGGTGAGCAGCTTCTTTTTAAGCAAAATGCCCAGACACACTATCCAATATATTGGATAAGCAAGATCCCAGTTTACACTAACAAATCTTTAAACTATTGTTTCAAGTTCACAACTTACATAGACACACAAGCCAACACCAAGGCTGAACAAAACCAACAAGCCCAGACCAAGGCTGAATAACACATATGACAGGTTTAGCATCAGGGTCAGATTGACATTCAAATAGCAAATAAACAAGTCTAGGCCAAGACAATGCAAAATGTAACACCTCATAACCCAGTTACAATGTTCTCAAATTGGCTTCAATTTTGCTTTTTATCCAATTTGCAGCCAAACTTCCCCGCAGTTCTGGTTGTTAACCAAACAAATCCACAAAGTAATAAGACATGGGATACAATGCATCCAGAGGTAACTGCCACATCAAACATATATTTTTTGATAAATGTGGATAACTTACACACAAAGTTATGCTGAGGCTGTCCCTCGCTAAAAAAACCCAGATTACACCATCTTAGAATTGAACCTTAAACTGAAGGGCAAAATCAGCACCATGTCATGACAATAGTCTCATTATGCCTCTGGACTTTTAATGCAAGTTAGATTCAGAGCATGGAAACAGACCCTTCAGTTCAACTCATCCATGCTGACCAGATATCCTAAATAAATGCAGTCCAATTTGCCAGCATTTAGAACACGTCCCTCTAAACCCTTCCTTTCATATACCCATTCAGAAGCCTTTTAAATGTTGTAATTGTATCCGCCTCCACCGTTTCCTCAGGCAGCTCATTCCATACATGTACCACCCTCTGCGTGAGAAAAGTTATCCCTCACGTCCCTTTTAAATCTTCTCACCTTAAACCTATGCCCTCAAGTTTTGGACTCCGCTACCCTGGGAAACCAGCGAGCTGTTCACCCTATCCATGCCCGTCATGATTTTATAAACCTCTTTAAAAGGTCACCCATCAGCCTCCGACACTCCAGGGAAAACTGCTCTAGCCTATTCAACCTCTCCCTATAGCTCAAACCCTCCGACCCTGGTAACATCCTTATAAATCTTTTCTGCACCCTTTCAAGTTTCACAACATCCTTCCTTATAGCAGGGAGGTCAGAACTGAACAGAGTCTTCCAAAGGTTACCTAACCAATGACCTCTCAACTCCTGTATTCAGTGCACTAACCAATAAAGGCAAGTGTACTAAATGCCTAGTCACTACCCTATTCCACCTTCAAGGAGCTATCAACCTTCATCCCAGGGCTTCTTTGTTCAGCAACACTCCCCAGGACCTTGCCAGTAACAGTACAAGTCCTGCCCTGATTTGCCTTTCCAAAATGCAACACCTCACATTTATCTAAATTAAACTCATCTGCTACTCCTTGGCCCACCTGATCAAAGTCCCATATAACCTTCTTCACTGTCCACCACTCCAGTTTTGGTGTCATTTGCAAATTTACTAACCATACCTCCTATATTCACATCCAAATCATTCCTATAATAAGTGACAAAGCAGTGGACCCAGCACTGATCTTTGCAGCACACCACTAGTCATAGGCATCCAGTCTAAAAAAAAACCTCCACAACCACCATGTGCCTTTTACCTTCAATCCAATTTTGTAGCCAACTGGCTAGCTCCCCCGGATTCCACGTGATCTAACCACGCTAATCAGTCTAGCGTGAGGAACCTTGTCAAACGTCTTGAAGTCCATGTAGACAACATCCACCACTCTGCCTTTAATCTTGTCACTTCAAAAAACTCAAGCGAGTGAGATATGATTTCCTACACAAAGCTATATTGATGATCCCCAATCGGCCCTTGCCTTTCCAAATGCATGCAGATCCCGTCCCCCAATTCTCTCCAACAACGGTGGCACAGTGGTTAGCACTGCTGCCTCACAGCGTCTGAGACCCGGGTTCAATTCCCGCCTCAGGCGACTGACTGTGTGGAGTTTGCACATTCTCCCTGTGTCTGCGTGGGTTTCCTCCGGGTGCTCCGGTTTCCTCCCACAGTCCAAAGATGTGCAGGCCAGGTGAATTGGCCATGCTAAATTGCCCATAGTGGTAGGTAAGTGGTAAATGTAGATGTAGGGGTATGGGTGGGTTACGCTTCGGCGGGGCGGTGTGGACTTGTTGGGCTGAAGGGCCTGTTTCCACACTGTAAGTAATCTAATCTAATCTAATCTAATTTACTTACCTACCACAGACATCAGGCTCACCAGTCTATAGTTCCCCTTTCTTACATAATGGCATCAGATTAGCCAACCTCCAATCTTCCAGCACTTCAACCCTGGCCTTTGTGGATGACCTAAACAAGAGGCCCAACAATCACTTCTCTAGCTTCCCACAACATTTTGAGATGCACCTGATCAGGTCACAGGGATTTAGACACCTTTATGCATTTTAAGATATCCACCATCTCCCCTGCTGTTCTACGAACACTAAAATATCAGTGTTTATTTCCCCAGAGTCCTCCAGTTTCCAAATCCTTCTCCAGACTCAAAATACTCATTTCTCGTGGTTCAACCACATTAACCCTTTTCAACAAGGATAAACCCAAAACTAAGTCTGGAATTTAATTCTAGTCAGTGGTTCAGCTAATTTCCAAGACAGAACTTTTACACAATACCTCAAGATTAATGATGCTTCAGCACCATTCTACTTACTTTCTCAGATTCCAAACTAATTCTGCTAAGTAATTAATCATCGAAAGGTGTGGTGCTGGAGAAGCTTATGCCTGAAACATCAACTCTCCTGCTCTTCGGATGCTGCCAGACCTGGTGGACTTCTCTAGTGCAACACTTTTCGACTCTGATCTCCAGTCCTCACTTTCTCCCTCAATAGGTTCTTCCACAAGGCTTTGAGGATCACTGCAGATTTCTTTCAAGTTTCAACATATGCAAATCATCCAGCTTTTCTCCTCACTAACTGTCAAACTGAGATGGAGTTTCACTCACATTTCAGTGCGTATGACAAAGAAGGAGTGTTCCCTCTGTTTAAATGCAGTCCTGACGCCAATTATCTCCTTTAGGTATCCCATTGAACTGCAAACTACACATGAACCAATCTGAAATTAACTAATCCTCACAAAATTTCACTGAGCTAAAACAATCTCCCAGCTCCAGCAATCTACCTTCATACCATAGCATACTTAAGTATAATTTGATTGGTACGACCTCCACAAGCATCCACTCCCTCCTCCAGCAATAGGTACTATCCACAAGATGCACTGCAGAAATTCACCAACAATCCTTAGACAAACCCGCAATCACTTCCTCCTAGAAGGAGGAGGGCAGCAGATACATGGGAAATTCCCCTTCAAGCTACTCATCATCCTGACTTGAAAGCGCATCACTGTTCCTTCACTGTTGCTGGGTCAAAATCCTACAATTCCCTCCCTAAAGGCATGGTGGGTCAACTCTCAGCATATTGACTGCAATGGTTCCAGTAGGCAGCTCACCATCACCTTTGAGATCAACTAGGAATGGGCAATAAATGCTGACCCAGCCAGCAACACCCACATATGAATAAAAAAAAGACAGCCATTAATCCTAAAGCAGAAAAGGCAAGTTAATTTACCTTAAGAGCTACTTTTTGATTCTGTAACGCATATGAATAACATAATTTAAAAACTTTCTTCAGACACAATGGGCCCCCAAAGTACACTCGTGTCTTTGAAACTTCATTCCTAATTTAAAATCCTTTACTAGAATCAGTGTGGACATCATGGCTCTTTACAAAGTTTTAAAAGATAGGTCATCCAATGTTTCAGTGTTTATACCTATCTTTGACCTTTAAGGTAAAAAAAAATCAGTTTGAATATAATTAAATTCAAGATTGTTTGAACTGCATTAACATCTGTTGTAGTCAATGAGTTTCTCAACAAAATGTCCCTATTTATCTACATTTAAAAAAACTTTAATTGCTAAAGTTAAACAGTTGCATTCAAAACCAAATGAATTGAGAAATAGATAATCACAGCACAAAGCAAAAGGATGATTAATGGCTGATGGATTTAGTTTTGTAGCTGGAGGCTTTTTTGTGTGAAGTTTTGAAGGACCCCTTATTTCTTTATGGTGTAATCAATGATTTAGTCCAGAGTGTAGGAGACATCAGTAAGAAGTTTGCAGGTGATGAAAGAATTGGCCACATAGATGATAATGAAAAACACAGATGGCAAATAAATGTCAATTGATTAATTGGGGGGTGGAATTCAAGTGGAAAATGGAATTCAGTTGTTTACCATACAAGGCCAGGGATAGGCGTGAGGTAATGCATTTAGGGAAGGCTAATATATATTGCAGGATCCAGGCACTTTTATGTCACCTTCTTTGGAGAGTTGTTAGAAAAAAAGACTGAACAATGGCTATCTGCAGATAAGCAGCTCCTAATCTTATCACAAGCAATATAGAACAGAAAGGTTATTGTAAAAAGGTATTCCATCCTATCTATACATTTCATGTGAGAAATTAAGGATTAAGAACACTGAAACCTTTTGTACCTTTGAACCTTAATAACCTGACATGGTTCATGAGCTGTAAGGAATAAAATTCTGGCTCAGTTTTTGAGCAAAGGGAACCTGCAATGAGGTATCAGCCGTAGAAATAGTAAAAAGAGATCATTGCAAATTGCGAGGGAGTCCTTTAGATTTCAATGAGATCTAGTCATATCAGCCAAGTTCACAGAAATTTAGATGTTATCATTGTCACAGTAATCACCAACTAATTTGAATGCACCCATTTACAGTAAAGGTTCTACAACTGGGGGAAAATAACAGTCATATTCAGATGGCATAATACAGGAAACATTTGTACTCCAGGTCATGGCCACGTTGTGAGGTTGAATCTAGTTTAGAAGTCTCAAAAACCTTGAATACGTGTGATTGGATTTTTATAGAAAAGGAAGATCGAGAGCTGTACTCAAAGAAATATAGTGCATTGAAAACTAAAGAGGAAGAAATTTCCAGGCTGCACTATAAAAATTAAAGTTGACAATTCACAACTTACTCTAATCATTGATACAGCTGCAGTGTGTCTGTTATCTCTGAACAAGAGTACAAGTCATTCCCAAGTCAACTTCAGTCCCCGAACTGGTATGAAGCTCACTAGCATTCTGATAGCAGTACAGTGATCTAGGGTTATGTCAGAGAGATGTACAGCATGGAAACAGATCCTTCGGTCCAACCCGCCCTTGCCGACCAGATATCCCAACTCAATCTAGTCCCACCCGTCAGCACCAGCCCACATCCCTCCAAACCCTTCCTATTCATATACCCATCCAAATGCCTCTTAAAATGTTGCAATTGTACCAGCCTCCACCACTTGCTCTGGTAGCTCATTCCATACACGTACCACCCTCTGAGAGAAAAAGCTGTCCCTGAGGTCTCTTTTATACCTTTCCCCTCACCCTAAACCTATGCTCTCCAGTTCTGAACTTCCCCCACCCCAGGGAAAAGACTTTGTCCGTTTACCCTATCCATGCCCCTCATGATTTTGTAAACCTCTATCAGGTCACCCCCTAGCCTCCTGTGAAGTAAGGTGTTACAGAATAATGTCGTGTGTCATATTAAGGTCAGTAATGATGGGAGGAGGGAACAAAGTCACCGTGATGAGAAGAATTGGCTTAAGATACAATTGAACTGGGCTGAGTTATTTATAGTATGATCAGAGAGCGTACATCTGACATTGAAAAAGTGTGCTTAATTGTCTTTGAGAAAAGGAGGACCACATGACAATGTTAACCATTAGTATTAATTATCAAAAAAACAAGCAGATGCTTGGAAAGATGACCACCTGCAAGTTCCCCTCCAAGCCACACACCATGCTGACTTGGAAAAACATCACATTCCTTAAATGTTACTGACTCAAAGTACTAGAATTTATTTATTAATTTATTAATCGTAGTGTGGATATCTACCCCAAAGACTGTAGCAGTTCAAGAAAGCAGCTCACCACCACCTTTTCAAAAGCAATTAGTGATGGATTGTAAATGTTGGTTTAACCAACAACATTCATATCTCATGACAAAAAAGAAATGCAACTGAACCAGTAAGATTTTCAGATATGGCTTATGTTGGTTCAGTCACGGTGTTGAAATTGGCTGTGTGTTTCATTTTACAATATAAATATTGTTTGTATGGGGAAGAAATGAAGTATCCTGCAAGATCTCTGCATTTTGTTCTAATACCCACTCTTGTGCCTGCGGTTGAATACATGCTTAGACACACTGAGTGAGTTACACAACAGCTAACAAAACAAGGGTAGAGGAGAAATAGGAGGGCTTGTGAACCCATGTCCACAAATCCCTAAAGTTGGCCAGACAGATAGGTAAAGTGGTCAGGAAGGCATAGGGACGTGTGCACCTTTGCACCTACAGTGTGGAATCTAAAAGCACAGAGGTTCCGCTAAATCTATAGAAAACACTGGTTTTACCACAATTGGAATACTGCACTAGAGAGGGTACAGAGGAAATTTGCAAGGATATTGTTTGAATTACAGAATTTCAGATAGGAGGAAAGGTTAGAAAGGCTAGGATTGAAGCGTATTAAAGTGCATAAAATTATAAAAAGACATCTAGATAGAGTGGCTTAAAAGGTTGAGTCATCGACAAAATGGAATAAAAACTTCAAATCCTTTTTAAACCTCTTAGCCAAGGAGTTTTTTCTTCTACCCAGAGAGTCGGGGGAGGGGAGGGGAGGGGAGGGGAGGGGAGGGGGGAGAAGAGATGAGGATTTGGAAAAAAAAGGTTCAGAGAGGCAGAAACCCTCAACATTTAAAAAGTATTTTAAATGGTCAAGGCCCAAAGCTTCATGTTAAAATAAAATTTGGCACATCGATACATTCACAACGAGAGAGCTCTTGAAAGTTGCTTATGCCACACCATTATATACCAAACATTCAGCGAGATGTCAACACATAGCCCAAGAGTGCTGAGAATCTGCACCACACTTCACTGTAACCATAGCATACTAACCTAGCCCAGAACCCACAAACTAAAAAAAATGCCTAGAGAACAATTTTTCTGTCAACATTTGTGTGTCATGTATCTGAGCCTAAATAAATGTTGCATTAAATAATGCACCTTTAGCAGCACTTTAAGCCATGCATCATACAAGGTTTTATTTTTAAAATTAAGGATTCAAACAATTATCCTTGTACAGCCTGCAATGGACATTTATTCGTGGCATTTTCTCCCCTTATGTGGGGCATTGAAGCAACAATAACATATCTTTTATGTAGATATGATGTTAAAAGCTGCAGGTCACTGATAAATGACAAAAAGGCCAAATTAGCAGCTCTTAAAGAGAGTGTCCAAGACATCTCTCTTCAAACAATTCACAGCACTAAGGAATATGAAAGGATATCAAGAATACCAGCTTATCCATATGGCCAGATATCTCCTCTTTCCCCACCTCCTAGAAAATGTTAATAAGTTTTCTTTAAAAAAATGGTTTGTAAGCAGATAACAAGAAAATGAAGTATTTAAACAGGTCCCATTACTAGCAACATTGCAAATAAATCTCAATGTCTGTAGTAAGTCACAAAATGCCAATCCTCTTTCAGATGGACATTTAGTTTACAGCTCGGTTAAAATGTTCATCTCAATCCCTAACAACCACAGATCAATGCAGTGTTGTCAGTGGCATGTCAACAATTAACAGCAGTGAGGAATAGTTAGAGACCTGTTGTAAGTGCAACAGAGACAAATAGATCGCAGATTTCTGTGTGGGCTTAAACAATAGCACATGACAAATTTGGAAACATTAGCGACAGTGGTGCCTCTGATCTCACATACCAGACTCTGATCATGCTGCATTAGTGCAAGCCCTTTTATTGGACTGGCGACTCCGTGAGCTAACTGGCTGGGTGTCTGTAGAGGAACAAACCCTCCCAAAATTGACCAACAAAATATGATGGAAACAAAGTTGACAGCAGTGACTAAAACTTTTATGAACTCTGCAAGGAAAACTGAAAACTTATTCCTACAGAATGAGACCAAATGTGCTTGCCCTCTCTTTGAAAAGGTTTTCTGACAAGCTTAGCTCCCTGCTCCCCTAGTGTTTCTTTCCCCATTACAGATACCGGTTCCCTCTTGAAAGTCACTTTTGGATTTCCAGGGTGGCTAGTACAAATGCGAACAGCTCTGTTTTCAATGAAAGCCATCACTCTTTTTGACAAATCTTCCAACTCTAACTGGCCACATGAGCTCATAAGTCACTTACCTCCCTGGAAGGGAGCATTTATCTCACCTTCAGTTTTTTTCACATACCAGTTTCGTTCCTTGCAATGGCGAGACGTGACAATGACAAACGAATAGAAAGTAAAGGCTGGGAAACCGAGTCTGTGGAGGTGTATACAATCATTCCCACCGCCTGCCTCCGGGGAATCCACTTCAACATCTCATTGCTGCAATCGCACCCCAGCCAATTGACAATAAAACTGATGGTACGAGATAAGCCAATTAAGTGCAGCGCATACTTAACACAAAGGCCTTCTTGGAAAGCATTTTTTAAAAAACTTTTATTTGAGAGAGAAGACAACTAAATGAGCTTTGTATTGCTTCCTTCCTCAATGGGACCGCATGTAACGTTGCAGAGTGGTATGTTTACATCTTGTACTGAATGTTTGTAAAGACAGAAGCGCTGCTTTACATGGAACTACGTCGCAATAACATTTAGGGCACAGTATTTAAATCTGTAATTGGCCCAGATCTGATAAGCAAAAGATGCCAACATCAAGTTACAAATATCTAACGTATAAAAGCTCGGCTGAAATGGAAACTCTTTCGGACAATATTGTGCAACTGGTTCTGTAAAAAGTTCCACTGCTCCTCGCGACTATGTTCAGTTTTCTTTGTACAGTACAAAGACATTTCCCTCTCCCAATCTGCTCCAAAAGCCACATTGAGCTTTTTTATTTGTAGGTAACCACATAGACTGGGCGCGCGAATTCGAGTGGACGCTCTGCACTAAACTCTTGCAAATAACTGCAAAGTCATTCCAAATAATATTGTGGCTCGATAAGAAGAGCAGGCGGAAGGTCTGCGTCTGGAGTTAAATAGTTATTGGCAGTTCCAAAATATAACTTTGCAAGTTGTGCTAACGGTTGCTAAAGTAGTCAGTGATGCTGGAGGAGGAACAGAGCAGCACTGTCTGCACCCACAACAGTTATAACATTATTGATTCCCCTTAGCCGGAGGTGAAATATCTGGATCACTAACTCGGAATATTTGTAGTAATTGGACCATTAGCAGCAGTATTGTAACTTACCGGTTACTTAACAATTAACCGTGATTAATCTATTAAATTGTTCTTGTACAGAAGTCTCCATCAGCCTGGTTTGGATATTTCGCAGATTTAGCACACTATTTGTCCCCCACGAATGCTCTAAACCAGCAACAGGTCCAGAATCCCAGTCCAAACATTAACATCCATCTCAAGCCACTTTATTTATCCAAATTCATTCAACCTCGACTCGCATGAGCCTCTCTCCTACCTTCCAGCTGTAACCCATTTCTGACAAACTGCTGCTCTTGGACCGATTGCTCTCTGCTGTCTATAGGCGTTACGGTGCAGGCTGAGCTGGAGCCATTGTACTGCAGTGAGTGAAAGTTCAGTGGCAGATTCAGCATGTGAAATACCAGGCTAACCTCAGATAAGCTGTGAAGCAGAGTTCCCTGGGCTGTGTCAGAACTTTGGAATGTCTGAGTTAACTCCACTTGTGAGGGGTTTTGAATCCACGCTGAATCTTGCCTAGAAACTTATTCACATTTTATTCGCTCCAACGCTGTGCCAGAAATTGCACACAAGGTGCCTTTTTTTTTCACGCCCAGCTCCCCCTGTCCAGTGAAAAATGTACGATATCTCGAGAAAACAATGCCTCAATTCAGTAGTGCAACATTGCAACCTCTGCTCCACTCAGAGTTGCCAACTATTCTCTCCTGTTAGAAAGGCTTTTAGTTTAGGGGGAAAAAAAGAATAAAAAGGGGTGGGGGTGGGGAGTGGGGAAGAAAACATTTCACGAATTAGGAAACAAAAAGAAAACACTCGATTCCACGTTTTTTTTTGGCTGACACTTGCACACAGAAATAGGATTTAAGTGAGCGAAGCTGGAGCAGTTTGCACAGCATTAAGGTTTTTTTTTGCTGCCTTTTGGAGAATAAGATCCATCTGGCCACACAGATCAATAAAGAGGCTAATTGCCAATTGCTTTAGAAATCAAACCCTGTAATCTGTACCCTAGTCAGAAAGCTACCTGAAATTCTGCACCTGTATTTGAAGCGAGGGGCAAAAGTTTCTATCATGCAGAAGAAGATTTAACAGTTCAGCTGTATCGATCCCAACATTGTTTTCCGTCAGGAAGGTTGCACACACACTATGTCTTCATTATGAATCCATAAGACAAATCTCTTTAGCTGTAGAATAAACAGTTAAGCATCAATTTTCAAATGCATCAATCTTGTGCAGAAAAGAAGTTGTCCAATTAGCAAATTGTTTGCTGGTCATTTAACTTTAAAATCTCAAAAGGGGAACAATGCAGAAAGCAGCAGATTTAATTTAGAATAAAGATGAGGAAATGTTTCTTCAATCAAAAGTTGGCGAACCTGTGCAAGTCTCGAGCACAGATAGACATGGAGGCCAAGTCCTTGCATATATTAAAAGGGAGAGAGATAGATTCCTTGGTTTTTATGGCATCAAGGGCTCTAGGGAGCAAGCAGGAATGTGGCTGTGAGATAGAGGGTCAGTCATGATTAAATTGAATGGAGTGGCTCAAAAGGGTCAAATGGTATTTTTGTCAATAGCCTCAGACCACTTGTTAAACCTAAAGCCTCAACACTCAAGAAAGTATTACTATTTTAACAGTTAAATTATACAAGATAATGGCATAATTTAGCAAGTTTATTTTGAACACATGGACATGTTTTTCCACAAAAATGCCACCACAGACTGATGAGCTTACAACTAATGCATCATATACATAAAAACTCATACCTTTCAATTTAAGGTTGAAATGTAATAAATTACAGTAGCATCTGCCACATTTTTCACTATACAGTAGCTCTTTAACATATAAAAGATTAAACTAGAGATTCCACATTCATTTGTAAGAATGTCATTGCCTCCATGATTTTAAAGATTTCCTGATCTCTAAATAGCTCTGTTGTCTTTCATTAGAACTATCTTCTCCTTTGCAGCCTTTTTCTCCATCCCTTGTAGCTGCTCTCTGACCACCCTCTCCCCACTTCTGCCACAGCCAGCCTCTGTCTTTCTCATCTTCTTACAGGATTCTTCTCTTCCCCCACCCCCTTACAACTTCTCTCTCACCTCTACCTCCCACACAACCAAGCTCCCCCTCATCCCTTACAACTTCTCAATCTCTCACACACTTGCTTTCTCTCCTACCTACCATTCAGCCTCCCTCTCACCACCTCCAAATCTCTGTCAGCCACTACAGTCTCTCCCCAACCTCCAGCAGCCTCATTCTTACCCACCCCAGTCTCCTTCTGAGCTGATGGCTCCTGCCTATGCCTGTCAAGTGAAACTCCCAACATACAACAGCCTGGCATAAGACCACACCCTCCATCTACAAATACCCCCAACCCTGATATTTTCAGTACATCTTCAGGTTGTAGAATAGCTAGGTTGATGGACTCACGCACTTTCTAGTTAACCTATTCACAGCTCATCCAATCACAAGCTACATCTTTCCTGTGTTTACACTGATAGGTTTGCTATGGGCCTATTAGCAGCAAATGCATGAGAGAACCAGCCAATGATTGGAGGAGCAGCCTCTCAGAGATTCTGTCCATTCTACTGTGGCAGGGCTGAGGAGGACTTTCCTTTGATTGGTCTCCTATGTGATTTGATTTTCCCGTCTTGTAAGGGATGAATTAGGCCACTGTCTCTGTTTCTTTTGAAATTTGCCCAATCTGTCTCCCGCAGTAGAGTGGATAGAAAGGCATCGAGAGCCTGCCATCCTTAGGACTTGAGGGTCTTAAGGTGATAATGAAAAGCTGCTTAAGGGATTTCTCTATCTCCTCCTCCACAATACGGTAGGCAGGAGAAGGTGGATGGAGAATGGGTAGCCCACCCAATTTTCCAACCCAGGGTAAGAGATGGGATGAAAAGAGGGCTTTTCCATTGGGAGGTCTTCTATGTCCATTAGCTCATGTGCCCACCACCTGGGTTTTAAGACTTGACTCTGTCATCCTATTCCTCTCATCAATAGTTTCTTTGATTCCTTCCCAACTAAAAAAAACCCAAACTTACATTCTAGTCCTACAGCCATAGATCTGCTTCTCAAGACTGTTTAGAATTCCAGCAGCATCCATTCCTGTGTTCTGGCTTGCAACTCCTAAGGTTGGCACTTCCTGTCTGCCATTCAATAAGATCATGGTTGATCTTTTCGTGGCCTCGGCTCCACTCACCCACCCTCTCATTATAGCCCTTAATTCCTTTATTGTTCAAAACAATATCTATCTTAGCTTTAAAAATATTTGCTGAAGTAGCATCAACTACTTCACTGGACAGGAATTCCACAGATTCACAACCCTCTGGTGAAGAAGTTCTTTTTTAATTCAGTCCTAAGTCTGCTCTCTCTAATTTTGAGGCTATGCTCTCTTGTCCTAGTTTCACCTGCCAGTGGAAACATCCTCTCTACATCTATCTTATCTATTCCCTTCATAATTTTATATGTCTCTATAAGATCCCCTTCATTCTTCTAAATTCAATCAATATAACCCCAATCTACTCAGTCTGTCCTCATAAGCCAACCACATCAACTCTGGAATCAACCTGGCGAATCTCCTCTGCTCCCCCTCTAGTGCCAGTACATCCTTTCTCAAGTAAGGAGACCAAAGCCGCAAGCAGTACTCCAGGTGTGGCCTCACCAGCGCCCTGTACAGCTGCAACATAACCTCTCTGCTTTTAAACTCAACCCCTTTAGCAATGAAGGACAGAATTCCATTTGCCTTCCTAATTACTTGTTGTATTTACAGACCAACCTTCCGTGATTCATGCACAAGGACACACCGGTACCTCTGCACAGCAGCATGCTGAAAGTCTTTACCATTCAAGTAATAGTCCTTTTTACTGTTACTCCTACCAAAATGGATGACTTCACATTTATTAACATTGCATTCCATCTGCCAGACCTTTGTCCACTCAGTTAAAGTATCTATGTTCCTCTGCAAAGTTTCACAGTCTTCTGCACACTTTGCTCTGCTACTCAGCTACACTAAAAATCGCACAACACCAGGTTATAGTCCAACAGGTTTATTTGGAAGCACTAGCTTTCGGAGCACTGTTCCTTCATCAAGTAGCTCTGGAGCAAGATCATAAGACACAGGATTTATAGCAAAAGATTACAGTGTCATACAACTGAAACGATACATTGAACAAACCTAGATTGCTGTTTCCAGGCTTTTTCATTGATTGAAATCAGTTCCTGTGGTGAAATCAAAAAGCATTGTCCACAAAGCATTAGCCTGGGTCTCCAGTTTACTTATCTGGTAATGTTGTCTCTGAGCCACCATTGCCAACCATAAAACAAAGATTAGGTAAATATTTATCTGATTCCCTATTTTATGTGATAATTTTTTTTTAAATGTTAGAGTAGGAGATTCAGTCCTTTGAGGCTACTTCATCACTCAATAAGATCCATTTCTGATGTTTGAGCTTGACTCCAACTTCTTGCCCTACCTATATATCCCTTAATTACCAAAGATCTACTGACATCTTTGAATATGCTCAATAACTGAAGTAAATAATCCTTAAGATTCACAATCATTTGAATGAAGTCATTCCTCCTCATCTCAATGTTATTCTGAAACCGCAACTCTAACTTCTGGATTCACCATCAAAGGGTAACATTTTCTCAGTTTACATCCTATAAAGCCCCTTAAGATCTTATGTTTCAATTAAATCACCTCTCTTTTTTTCCCTAAATTCCAGAGAGTATAAACCTTCCATACTCAACCTCTCCTCATAGGAGACTGGCTTCACCCTAGGAATCAGTCCAGTGAACATTCACTGCACTCCCTCTAGGACAAGTATAGGTAACAAGACCAAAATAACACACACTACCCCCAAGTGTGATCTTAGCAATGGAAAATAAATGCAATAAGACTTATTGACTTCTGTTTTCCAAGTCAGCTGTAACTAAAACTAGCTGGCGTGTTAACTTTCAATGACTCTGTTCAAGGACACCATTGAAATGTAAGCATTTTCTAGATTTCTACTACTCAGAAAATCAACTTTAAAAACACAACTTTTCCCACCAAGGTAGATAACTACACAATATTGGATAAATTCATAGCAAATGGAATACTCTCAAACACCTACAACCTCTTTCCAACTTCCTCACCTAATTTTGGATCAACAGTGTCTTGAGCACATCACTCTCAGTCCCTTCATCTAAGTCATTATTAAAGATTGTAAATAGCTGAGGCTCAAGTGCCAGCCATTAAAAAACCTGACTTGTTAAATGTAGCAACCCAGAAACATCCCATTTAGTTGAATTTCTGTTTTTTGTCCATTAACCAGTCCTCAATCAATACCCAAATCCAATGAGTTCCAGTTTGGTATTATAGCCTCTCATGTGGCACTTATTAAGTATTTTTGAAAAACCTAAATATATTGTGTTCTTCGGTTTCCCTTTATCCATCTTGTTAGTTACATCCTAAGAAACAGTTTAATCATGCAGATTTCCCCTATCTGTACTGATACTCCATTTTTTAAATTGCATTGTTACCAGTCCCTAAAGAAGAAACCTAATATTTTGCCTATTTATCAATGTTAGGTTAACTTGCCTCTGGTTCATTGATTTTAAATAGGAAAATTTTTATGCCCAACATAGCTAGAGTCAAAACAGAAACTACTTTGATATTTAAGTTCACATTGAAAACTCAGAGATGACTCGCTTACAGCAGCAAAGCAGTTTGACTCGCCCAGGAATGAGTCGGGAAACGAGGATTTAGTTCTGTCAAACAATTACATTGACCAAGTAGGAGTGTGAGACCTGAATAAATTTATGATCATGGGCTTCTTAGCATGATCTCTAACATTCCCTAACATTATGTTATTAATCATGGATAAGTAACAAGCTTTATTTCACAGGCATTTGCAGTCTGGGAAATGCTTTACTAATAAAGTCCCAATTTTTAGTTCCGAGCCGACTGGAAAATTTTCAGCTTCCAAATTAATGTTATTGCATTCTGAAGAATATTTCACCTACAAAACCATTCAATTATAAAACTGCATGAAATACATACTGCAGGAAGAAGTAGAACACTTAGTGAACAAATTATATTCTTTTTAAGTATTATTTTGTTACTCACCCACCTGAATATAGACATTTAGAAATAAATCTGAACAGTAGTTTTAAACAATATACACTTTCTGAAAGAATTAGGAAATGTGGCAACCATCCCATTTGAGTTCTTGTGATTTATACCAATGGCTGCTAGCTGAGATAAGGGATATAAAAGATACAGGTTTCTGGAAAGAAGAACTTATATTGACATGATAACATTCATGGCCATTAACCATTCCAAAACACCTTATAGCAAATTCAATATTTCTGAGCATAGACATTGTTATTATTACTATGCGCAGGGAGAGACGCAAATTTCAATCTTTCCTTTTTCTTCTGCCGTTAAGAAGGTAGTCATTTTTGTTATTTTTCATACTCCGTTCACCTTTTGCAACAGGCTGCAGCGTGTTCCCCCAGCACCTTTTGTTTGTGAAGTCCAACAAACCCAACAACATATAACCATCTGAACAAGGAACAAGAGGAGGTCACTGGGCCCTTCAAGCCTGCTCTGCCATTCAGTAAGATGGTGGTTGATCTGCTTTCATCCTCATCTCTAAATTTCTGACCATCCCCAATGATCTTTCATCCCCTGGTAACCAAGAACATATCCACCATTACTGTAAAAATATTTTATGTTTCTGCAACCACTGCCTTTTGAGGAAGGGAACTCCAGTCACCACAGCAAAAAATAATTCTCATTTTTAACTTAAATGGGTGACCCCTTCCATTTAAACTATGACCCCATACACCAACACCCTTTCAACACCCACCCTCTCAGGATCTTATATGTTTCAGTTAAGTCACCTCTGACTCTTCTAAACACCAGTGGATAGAGGCCTAGCCTGTCTAACCTTTCCTCATAAAGCAATCACACATTCCAGGTATTAGTCTAGTAAGCCTTCTCTGAACTGCTTCCAACACATTAACATCCTTCTGTAACTGGCCAGTTCTATACTCCAGATGCAGCATCATTAATTCCTCCCTACCCTTGTATTCAATTCCTCTCACAATAAAACATTCGATGAACTTTCCTGATTACTTGCTGCACCTGCAGAATAACCTTCAGCAATTCATGCACAAGGGCACCTGGATCTCTCTGCATCTCACATCTCTGCAACCTCTCACATTTCGATAACATGCGTCTTTTTTATTCTTTTTGCCAAAGTGGACAACTTCCCACTTTCCCACATTGTACACCATTCGCCAAATCTTTCTCCACTCACTTAACCTTTCAATGACCCTTCGAACGCTCCTTCTGTCCTCTTCACAACTCACTTTCCTCTCTATTTTTTTATCATCAGCAAATGCAACTACCATATCTTCAATCCCTTCAGCCAAATCATTTATATCAACTGTAAAGAGTTGAAACCCCAGCAGTGACTCCTGTGGCATAATACTCATGCAATCCTGCCAGCTTGACAAAGACCCATTTATTCCTACTTTCTCTTTCCTGTAAGCATGCTAATCTTCTATTCATGCCAATATGTTATCTGCTACCTCATGAGCTTTTATTTTCCACAATACCTTTGATGTGACACCTTATCAAATACCTTCTGGAAATCTAAGTACAATGCATCCATGCATTCCCCTTTATTTACAGCACAAATTATCTCTTCAAAGAATGCCAATAAATTAGTTAAATATAATTTTCCTTTGGAAAATCCATCTTGTCTTTGCCTGATTACCTTGAACACGTCCAAGTGCCCTGTTGTAATGTTTTAATAATAGCTCTGAACACTTTCCCATTGACAGATGTTAAGCCAATTAGCCTGTCGTTTCCTGCTTTCTGCTTCCCTCCCTTTCCCAAACTATTTTCCAATCTAAAGAAACCTTCGCCAAATCTAGTGAGTTTTGGAAAT
This sequence comes from Chiloscyllium punctatum, assembly GCF_047496795.1. Taxonomy (NCBI): domain Eukaryota; kingdom Metazoa; phylum Chordata; class Chondrichthyes; order Orectolobiformes; family Hemiscylliidae; genus Chiloscyllium; species Chiloscyllium punctatum. Next base: position 44,936,736 of record NC_092776.1, on the reverse strand, counting down.
CAATGCATCAACTATCTCACAAACTACCTCCATTAATACTCTAGTGTGAAATTCATCAGGATGTGGGGATTTATTTACATGTACTTCCAATAGTTTACTTATTACTACTTCCCTGGTAATTGTAATTTTCTTAAGTAAGGTTAAAATCAATTAGGAGTAAGTGAGGACTGCAAAGGCTGGAGATCAGTGTAGTGCTTATCCTCTTTAGTGAAGACCAACACAAGATATCGGTTCCATTCATCTCCCATCTCTTTATCCTACATTACCAGCAGGCCAGACTCATTTTCTGTCAGTCCAACACTTAGTGAGTTAACTCTTTTTTTAAACATCAGGAGAAACTTTTCCTATCTGTTTTTATATTTTTGGCGAAGTTTCTCCTGTATTCTAATTTTCCCTCGTTATTAATCCTTTAGTAGTTCTACACTTTTTAAAAAATTTCGGTCCAATCTTCTGACCATCAGCTATCTTTGCACAATTAAATGCCTTTTTGATGCATTTGACTTTTTTAGTTAACCACAGTCCTTCTCTTAGAATTTTTCTTATTTGTTCAAATGTACCTATTCAGTGTTTTCTGGAACATCCCCCTTAAATGTTTGTTCATTGCATCTCTATTGACTTCACCCTTAACCTAAATTGCGAGTTCACTTTTACTAACTATGATTTCATGCCCTTGTTTAAATTCAAAATAGTAGTCTTGGACTCGCAGCCCTCTCTCTTAAACTGTACATAAAATTCAATCATGATAAATGTCAGGGGCACTTTTATTATGTTTTTAGTGGTTAATCCTAACTCATTGGTCAGCAATGTAGGCGGAATACAAAGGTACTGAATGGATTATTCATGTTTTCAAGTCTGGGTGTGTTTATTGTCTCTTTCACACACACACGCACACTTACAATGAAGAGAAAAAGAAAGAGTTTTGTAATTAAGACTAAAAGATATGGACGTTAACAAACATGATTTTTGTCTGAGTTCAGTCAGTGTCCAGTAAAAGTTCACTTCCCTTTGAGCTTGCATAAACCAGTATTATAGTTTGGTAGACTTGCATTGCTGTAAGATAAACATCTAAAATATAGAGCAATGTGGTGGCTCAGTGGTTAGTGCTGCTGCATTTCAGTGCTAGGGACCTAGGTTCAATTCCAGCCTTGGGTGACTGTCTGTGTGGTGTTTGCGCATTCTCCCTGTATCTGTGTGGGTTTCCTCCCATAGACCAAAGATATGCAGGTTAGGTGGATTAGCCATGCTAAATTGCCCATAATGTCCAGGGATATATGGGCTCAGTATAATACCCATGGGACCTGCAGGGATAGGGAAGGGGGTGGACCTGGGTGCAACGCACTTTGGAGGGTTGGTGTGTACTCAATGGGCCGGAAGGCTTGCTTTCACACTGTATCAATTCTATAAAACCTGTATGCAGTTAATTAAGGTTTTTTTTGACACTTCAGAAGCACAGTAACCATACTAGAGAGAAAACTGTTGTGTGTTTACATTTCTATTAACGTATGTAAACCAGTTAGTTGAGATCCAGGTGTAATTTTGTTCAAGTGCCAAATCACAAGAACTGTTCACTCTCTGTGACATCAAGCTGTAAACACGTGAAGCTTCTTGATGTTCATTACTTTGCAATAAGCTCCTCAATCTGCACAGCAGAAGAACAAAATGTCAAATGCTGATCCAAGCAGACAATGCTCCGATTATTAATCATCAAGCTAACTGCAGTGAATCTATTTCCCTTGGAAAAGAAGCCAATATTCAATAATTCCAATCACTTCCCTGCATGTACTTTGGCTCTGCAGTACGCTTAATTACATTCAATTGTCAAAAACAAATTGGCTCTTTCCAGCCATTTTTCTTCCTGGAAATCTCTGATTCAAATATAATCCCGAGAGAAATAACCATTACAGTATTTAGTCTGCTTCAATTAGACACTTAGAATAAAAAAAAGTTGGTGCCTGTAGTTATCATTTGAAAAGAAGAGGTATAAAGAAAAATTCTGTCAGTACAATGAACTGACTCAAGTCATTGCAAGTGAGAATACAGCTGAAAAAGAGCTTTACATTTTAGCATTCTGCTTCTATTCCTATCCAAAACAATTAAAAGGTTGATTTACGGGGATTTGTTACAGAATCTGGTTGATATATTATTGACTGCGAAACAATGCACATAATCGCCATACGAATAAAATTCTTAACATTGGTTTAGAAGAGATCAGACAAAGGAACTCGATTTGCTGAAAATTTCACTTTGGCATTTTCAGCAAAATTAATTATTCCGCACGCCCACGCACATTTTTGTGTAATTCATTTATGCAAATAGAAGCTTTTCATCTCCGTTTCCAAGCGACAAATATTCTACTTTGCTTTTCACCATAAAACCGTGCCAGAAAATGTTCCTTTCTTTGCAATTTTTACTTGTGGCAAAATCACCAATGTCTGTTGAAAAGCAGAGAAGTATTTTATTTCACTCTGAAAAGACCTTGGGCTTTGTTTCTGGAAAGCAGAAATGAATGAATAAGTATGTTATTGAAACTTTTCGATTTTAAAAAAAAGCAGTAAATTACCCATGAAGAAAATGAGGAAAGTTAACACTAACATACAGGATGCATGCATAAATTCAGAGTTTTCTGAATGTCTGGTTTTGACAGCATATGCCTTTGCTGCTATTTCTGTTCAAACAGGACTCTGGTGTGCTCATTTTCTAAGTTCATATTGTCAGGGTGGCAAGGTGGCTCAGTGGTTAGCACTGCAACCTCACAGCACAAGGGTCCCAGGTTCAATTCCAGCCTTGGGTGACTGTCTGTGTGGAGTTTGCACGTTCTACTCTGTGTCTGTGTGGGTTTCCTCCGGGTGCTCCAGTTTCCTCCCACAATCCGAAGATGTGCAGGCCAGATTAATTGGCCGTGCTAAATTGCCCATAGTGTTAGGTGCACTAGTCAGAGTGAAATGGGTCTGGCTGGGTTACTCTTCGGAGGGTCGGTGTGGACCAGTTGGGCTGAAGGGCCTGCTTCCAGACTGTAGGGGATCTAATCTAAATCTAAAAAAAAACATTTGCAAGACTATTGTACAATAGCCATTAGAGGTTGATTGCCATTATCATTGTATCTTGCAACTATTAAGTTGTAGAAGACAAAGTAGTGCTTGATTTCCATCCATTAAAATGAACAGACAGGAAATGTTAAGAGCATTATTCGCATGATTTCCAATTACACAGTGCCCAAGGGAAAGGCTTCTCATTTGCATCACACCTTGGGAAAATGACTTGGATCAATTGGTAGCGGTTGGCCGTCCATCATTTGTTTTTTGAAGTTCAAGCTGGGCACGGTGGGCTAAATGGTGTGGTCCGTTTTGGTTAAATGCAAGTTGCATCCAGGTCGTTGAGAGATATCTGGCATGAGGAGTGGTGAGGATTCTCACAAGGTCTTAAAACTCGCTGTATTAACTACCCCCATGACATGGGGCATCTGATTCTATCTCCTTCACATCATGTGCCATTCTTAGTACAACTCAGCACTCAGTGGACATTTGCTAAGAGACCAGCATTCCTTGCAACTGTGACATCTTTAAAATGCCACTGTGCAACAGGACAAGTATTGGCAATCTGGTGTTGCCCTTCCCCCATGAACAAATGAAGGGCACAGCAACCACAAAGCTGCCCAGAGTTGGCAGGGCTAACATTCTGTTGCACGTACAACCACATTCTATCTTCTTTGTTACTGTTTCATCACCACGCCACACTTAACACTCCTTAGCTATATTCTGTCTAAACACCCTGTAAGCAATAATACTGTGTCCCCACTGCACACTCAAGGGCTCCACCTTTTCACTGTCCAGTACGGGAACATCACAGACAGGAATGCAATCAGACAACTGCAGAAATTCAAGGAAATTCGCTCCCCCAGTGGCTGCAGACGACTGCCAAGATCAGGATTGATACTGCTGTGGTTTTCTCGTGGAATGTATCCTCATATGTTTCCTCAATGGCTTCCCCGCCATCACCAGACCAGTATACTATATTTTGTTGATGATTTGACACCATTCTTCTCTGTTCACAATTTTTCTGCTGCTTACAGTATAACCCAGGGCACATCCAGGCTTGAGCTGACAACTAGCCAGGTTGATACCACCTAAATTACCAGGGACAATGAGAAAAGCCAACTGCCCCAACCTTCAAGAGTGAGAAAGTGCTAGGTCCATCACTATCGCCATTGGAGTAATCGCTGAACAGATATAACCAGCCACATCAACACTGTAATGATAAGGAGGCCAAAGACTGCCTACTCAGTGATGAGTAGCTCAATTTCCCATCCCTCAGTCAGTCCACTGTCCACAACAATAGCTTGACTTTATATTGGACTTTAAACAGATTGGGATGTACCAAGATGCTTCATGGAGAACTGTCAACAAAAATTTGACACTGCTATATTAGAAGATATTAAATCAAATAATCAAAAGAGATAAGTTTTACAATGCATCTTAAAATAGAATGTGAAAGAGACAGAAAGTGGTTTAAGGAGAAAATCCCAGGCAGCTAAAGGTATAACAGCCAATGTAATAGTAATCTGCTCTCATATGGCTTTAGGAGGAGAATATGCCATCGCAGTTTTAATGATAAGATTCCTGAACAGTCCAATGTGTAATTTCATGATGTCACTTACAATTTAAAATCAAGGATCTGGTAGAGACCTGAATGGGAGGAACACGGATGAATTCCTTAAAGATTGTAGAGATTTTGAAGGCTTCAGGAATAGAGAGGGATGAGGCCAAAGATGGATTTGAAAGTGAGGATGAGGATTTTAAAATGAGGTGCTGTCAAACAGGAGGAAATTGAAGGATATGGGGAGTGAGGTTTATCATGAGTACAGGGTGAAGATGGGAGCATTAGAATAGTTGACTGTAGAAACAACAACTGCAAGAATGAGGATCTCCACAGCAGGTAAGCTGAGGTGGTGTGGGGTCAGGGGATGTGACAAAGATGGAAGTAGGCAGTCTTGGAGACCAAGTGGAAATGTAGTGAGAAGCTTATCTCATGGTCAAGTACAACATCAAACAAATGAACTGCAGAGAGAGGGACGATGTTGGCAGCTAGGAAAGAGAATTTGCAGAGGAGAGTGAAGATGATGGGTACAGACTTCCTGGGATTTTTACATGATGTGTAACAGGCAGTGTAACAAGTCAGAGACAGTGGGCAGGTTAGTCATGATGAGGTAGAGTTGGGCATCATTAGCGTGCACAAGAAATCAGTATTTTGGGATGATGCCACCGATGGGCAGGATTTGAAGATCAGAGCCAGGAGGGGGCCAAGGATAGCTCCTTTGGAGACACCAAAGGTACTAGCACTACAGTGGAAGAGAAGACATTGCAGATGAATTCCTGACTACAACTGGTCTCAGAGGAATGGAACCAGGTGAAGGTAGTCCCAACCTGCTGGGGAACAAAGGAGGGCTGTTAGAGAGGATGGCACAATCAACCATATCAAGAGCATAACGGGTCAAGAAGATTATAAGGGACAGTTCACACACTCACTATTTTTTTATTTTTAATCATTAGGTGTTGTTGGTTAGGCCAATGTTTATTGTTCATCTTTATTACCCTTAAAAAGGTAATGGTGCACTCCCTCTTGCAATTCTTGAGCTGTAAGTATACACACAGTGCAGGTAGGAAGGGGTCACCCAATGACAGTGAAGGAAAGGAAAAATTGTTCCAAGTCAGGATGGTATGTGCTTGGAGGGATCTTGCAGGTGATGGAATATCTGCTAGCCTTGTCCTTCGAGGTGGTAGAAGTCACAGTTTGGAGTTTTGGGAAGTTCCTGCAGTGCATCTTGTAGATGGGGAACAGACCATTGATAGTGATAGGGCTGAATGGGGAGGGTAGAGCATGGAATGCCAAACAAGCAGGCACTTTGTACTGGATGGTGTCAAATGTTTTGAGTGTTGTTGGAGCTGTACTCATGCAGGCAAGTGAAGAGTATTCCATCGCACGTTTGTGCCTTGTAGATGGTGGACAGGAATTGGGAACACAGGGCATTAGTTAGTCATTGCAGAATTTCTAGACTCTTACCTACTCTTGGAGCCGCAGTATTTATATTTTTTAATATATTCACTTGTGGGATATGGGCATTGTTAGTTGGCCAGCATTTTTAAGCCTGATCCCCAGGTGCCCTTGAAGTGAGTGACTTGCTAGGCCATTTCAGAGGACAGTTGAGAGTCAACCACATTGCTGTGGGTCTGAAGTCACATGTAGGCCAGACCAGGTAAGGATGACTGATTTCCTTCCCTAAAATGCAGTAGTGAAACAGATTAATTTTCTGACAATCAAACATTGCTTCACGATTATCATTAAACTGGTTTGGCATGGGATTTCATTTGTAAGACTTGTTTCCATTATCTAGCAGGGACAGAGACATTTCTCAGGAGTAACACATTATAGGAAAAAAGCTTTGCACTCGGAATGGCACAATCTGTTGAACGGCTTTGGAGAAGAAAGGCAAGTTGGAGATGATGTGATAGGTTTTAAAGGCTGGTAAGGTCAGGGTAGATTTGTCTGAGAAGTTTGATGATGGCAGATTCAAAGGCAAGAGTGAGAATACCTGCAGGGATGGAGCAATTCTCAATGAACATGGAGGCAGAAAGGTGGGTCAGCAGTTTGATGGGAATCGTGCCAAGTAATAGGACAAGGTGAACCCAGAGAGACCACGAGGGTTGATAAGACAGAATTGTGAAAGATGCTGAAGGGTTAGAGCAGGGGAGCTTTAGGGAGGTCTCAAAGCAAAACACAAAACAGAAGAAATGATTGAATCGTTACCTCTCACCTAACAGAATGTAGCCATAGCAACACAAGAAGGTCAACACCACCAGGGGCGGGGCAGGTTCTTGTTCATCATCTCTAGTATTTGACTCAGTACCTAACCCTATAGATGCACCACAGTTGCTGCATGGATTTTCTGAAAGATGCAGCAGGCCCAAAGTTTCCCTTCTCTGTGACCTCTCTTACAGGGCAATGCATCATCAGGAGTGTAATAAATCACCATCGTCTTCAAATCCCACCTTATTTTGACCCAGGCAATACTTCAGTACTTTGTAGGATCGCCATCAACTCAATAATCCAGGCCCTCAAGGAGATTCACCAGCACCTTCTAAGACAACTATAAATGGACCATGCTTGCCTGCAGTACCCAAAGACAAGCTTTTTGTTCCAAAAATGTAAGGTGAGGATACCGTGTGAAGATTAGGTTAAGGTTAGCCACACTCAGTACAGTCACATAACCTCTCCAAGGTCTTCAATCTTTTGTCAGTGAATGTGTTGACTGTAGGATTTATGACGTCTTCACTTCTTTTTGTATTGAGTTCAAGGCCTTGTTCAACAAATCACTCCGCAATCACTGTCGCAACAGGTTTGCTTCCTTCTTCTAACTTGAGCTCTTCTCTGTTCCTACCTCTCCCAACAGTCAATTATTAAAATCCCCCCATTCCTTAAATTACCTAAGAAGAAATATGCACCTTCCTCTTTGATCAGACAAGACAGAAGCAGTTTATATTCTGGTGAAGTTTTGTGCCTCTCTATCTCCACTGAAATTTGAGAGCAATTATAGGAATAGTATTTGCATAATTCATTTCTCTCTTCATATGCTTCATGGGCAATTAGTTAATTTTAATATAATGCTTTATAATATAAAGACAGGTAACAATCAACTTGCATAGGGAAGACCCCAATACAATGAGCCTAACTTTATTCAATAATTAATTGTTTCACTAATAGCCAGGTTAACTCCTCTTCAGAATAGTGTCAACCGATCCTTTTAAATCAACCAGAACAGACAACATTTCAAATTCATGTCGAACCCAAAACATGCTGCTCTGGCAGTGTGAATGTCCTGCAGTAATTCTCTGCAGAAAGAGCAAACTAGATTCTGTGCTGAGGTTCCTGGAGTAGGGTTGAACCCACATCTTTCACTCGTAGAGCTGCAATGACTCAGCCCAGCCTAGCATATTCTCACACTGGGTGAAAGCATCAACCTGCTTTGTGACCAAAGTGCTCTGATCAAAGATATTCTGATGCAATGATAGGGAATAGGGAATTATATGAAGATACCACAGTCTTTTCAATGAAAATGTGACGGGAGTTATTCATGCTTGTTCTTCAGTGGAGCTCCAACCATGAAGAAATAATAAGTAGGTCGATTCATTGAAATCAACTTTTATTTTAAATCCTTCGAACGATGCCAGACTAATCCGAATTTCTGTCTGGGCTGCTCTCAGTGCCTGCCGTGTATCCACTTGGATAATCTCAATCCTTCTCTCAGCTCTCCAGTCCTTCTCATTCATTCTCACTGCTCACAAGTTCAGTAAAGATGGGATGCAAGACAGAAGAGAAACTCCTGTGGTGATTATGGGGCCTGAATCCATTTGAACCCTAGAGCTTAATTGCTTTCAGCAGGTCCACCCCATCACCCTCCCAGATCAAGTCAAGAGTGGAAGTAGGAATTCTACCAAGACACAAATGTAACAAAGTACCTAAGGAGCAAAATGCAACGTAAAGTTTGCTGCTGGGAAATTCTGAGGGCGGAAAAAGGCTGATACTTTATCTAAAAGCAAAATATTGTGGATATTGGCAATCTGAAACACACAAAAAGTAATGGAAAAACTTAGCAGGTCCTGGAGCATGTGTGGAGACAGAAACCAAATTAACGTTTTGATCCCGTTATGATTCTGTCTTGGGGTTATGAAGAAATGCCATTGTTCTCTATGTGTGTAACAGTTTTCTTTATAGTTCTTTCAAATATCCATCCCATACTTACATTTCATTGAGTCCAGCAATTGTTTTCTCAGTTTTTCCGGTCATTTTTCCTCACAGTCTTATACCTAGAGTTAACTAATTAAGCAGAGTGAGCATCAACGGTCAACAAAGTAATACAGTCACAGAGGCAGACACAGTAACAATTGAGCACAACATAAGGTGACTGCAGGAAGTGGTTTGCTGAGACTGAGGAAACCCAATAATACCTTGCAGAGTTGCAGTATAGTCCAGTTCCTTCAGGTCTACCAGAAATCCTCATCAAACGTTCACAAAATGAATTATTTTGGTCTCTTCTGACCATTCTGCCAGGTTTTGACAACAGATTTAATGTCTCTCCAAACAAACTTTTAGCAACTTTAACCTGTTAAACAGACCCCTGGCCTGCCTGGAATGAGCAGCCCTCCAATGCTTGAGAAGTCCTTGATGAAAATGATGACAGGATCATGGTACAAATTCCCACCTGCCATTTCCCTCTTCACGCCAGGTTGCAATAAATCACAACTTCAGTGTCTCTAAGCTTGGCTCAGCCAAACTGATTTGCAACCATTTGTTAGTTATAATTCAATCTCTCCCCACTTGCAGACTACTTCTGTGCACTCTACTGATCTTCTCTCGATAATTCTCAACATTCTCCAGATACCATAAGACCATAAGACCATAAAACATAGGAGTGGAAGCAAGGTCATTTGACCCATTGAATCCACTCTGCCATTTAATCATGGCTGTTGGGTTTTTCAATTCCACTTACCCGCATTCTCCCCTTATCCCTTAATTCCTTGAGAAATCAAGAATTTATCAATCTCTGCCTTGAAGACACCCAACATCCCGGCCTCCGCTGTGTTCCGTTGCAATGAATTCCACAGGCCCACCACTGTCTGGCTGAAGAAATGTCTTTTCATTTCCATTCTAAATTGACCCCCTCTAATTTTAAGGCTGTGCCCATGGATCTTAGTCTCCCCACCTAACGAAACAACTTCCCAGCGTCCACCCTTTCTAAGCCATGCATTATCTTGTACGTTTCTATTAGATCTCCCCTCAACCTTCTGAACTCATGACGGTATCAAAGATTATAGAGATAAAGAAGGGAAATTGTGTTAAGAGAAGGATCAGTTCATTCTCTTTCACTCCCTCCCGAGCCAGACTAGCTGAAAATCTGGTGCTGGAAGTCAGTAAGTCCCTGATATGCATCAGCTGCACCAAAGCATGTTTTCTCTCACCTTGTGTTGTTTCTCCCTGTGTTGTAGATAGTTGTGACAATAAGCCAAATCAGATTTTAATAGCTGCTTCAAACAGATAACCATACTTTGCCCTGTGAGTTCCGTGAGTCTTGCAAAACTTCAACTTACATTTAATGGAAAATAAAATCAGATAGTTGGTCAGTTCATTCTGACCTAAAGTGAACACACTCACTGCAGGATGAGGAACCACTCATCAATCAGTCTTTGAAGAAAAAGACAGGACATTCTGATATTAAATGAATAAGCATTGAGAACACAGCTGCTGATATGTTGGCCCAAACCCTTCAGAATTCAGTTATCTGGAGATGAGATGTATCATCCAAGATGCAGGTTGTGACTTTCCAAGTCCCAGTGCTAACACTGAGAGAGTGACACAGAATTTTAAACCTCCAGCAGATGATTCCTCTTACCCTAGGATTTTACAATGAAGACGCACACCGTTGTGTGCTACTACCATGCTAAATGGGACAGATTTTATACAATGTTTAGCAACACAAAGCTGGGCATCCATGAAGCACTGTGGTCCATCAGCTGCAGCAGAACGCTGTTCAATAAGAATCATGGCCGGGTATATTTCCCACTCTATCATCATTAATTATCAGGATCAACCCAGCGTCAATAAAAAGCGCAGGATGGCATGCTAGGAGCCATATCAGTCACACCTAATATTGAGGTATAACCTGGTGAAGCTGCAAACTTAATTCATGCCAAAAAGTGGTAATGGATAGAGCTAAGTGATCCTACAGCCAACAGATTATGTCTCAGCTCTGCAGTCCTGCCACATACAGTTTCGAAAGGTGGGTGGGCAATTAAATAACAAACAGGAGGTGGAGACTTCACAAATATCCACATCCTCATTGATAGGGAGACTGGCACAAAGACACGGCTGAAGCATTTGTGACTGGGTGCTGAGTGGTTGAATTCAGCATCTCCAATATCACAGATGCCAGTCTTCAGCCAATGGCTGTGGCCCTTAACAACATTCCCACAATAATAATGAAAACTTTGTGCTCTAGCACAGGAACAGACCCTTCAGCACACCAAGACTGCGTGACACATGATGCCTTTCTGAACTAAAAACCTTGTTTTTTACATAGTTTATATTCCTTTTGTTTCCTGCCCATTCATATATCTATCAAGGTATCTCAAACGTTGCTATTGTATCTGCCTCCACCACATCCTCTGGCAGTGCATTCCAGTCACTTACCACTCTCTGTTTTAAAAAGCTTCCTCTCACATCTCCTTTATACTCACCCTCTTTTACATTAAACCTGTGTCCCCTAGTAATTGACATTTCTATCCTGGGAAAAGATTTGCAACGGCCCATTCTATCCATGCCTCTTAGAATTTTCTAAACTTCTATCAGGTTGCCCTTCACCCCTCGACATTCAAGTGAAAACAAACTGAGTTTGTCCAATCTCCCCTCATAGCTAGTACCCTCCAAACCAAGCAACATTCTGGTAAACTGTTTCAGTACCCTCTCTAAACCTCACACCCTTCTGGTAGTGTGGTGACCAGCACTATGCACAATATTCCAAATGTGGCCTAACTAAAGTTCTATACAGCTGCAACATAATTTGCCAATTTTTATACTCCGTGCCCTGACTGATGAAGGCAGGCATGTTATATGTCTTTGTCACCACCTTATCCACTTGTGTTGCCACTTTCAGCAAACTGGACTGATACTCCGAGATCCCTCTGTATGTTGATGCTACTAAGGGTTCTGCCATTTACTGTATACTCCTCTCCTGCATTAGATCTCACAAAAAGGATCACCTTGCATTTGTCTGGATTAAATTCCATCCACCCTATCTATATCCTGCTATATCCTCTGGCAATCCTCCTCACAATCTACAATTCCCCAATCTTTGTGTTGTCTGCAAACTTAATAATCAGGCCTCCTGAATTCTCCTCTAAATCATTTATACATATTACAAACAACAAGGGGCCCAGCACTGATACCTGTGGAACATGACTGGTCACAGAACTCCAGTCAGAAAGACACCCTTCTACTGCTACTTTCTGTCTTCAGTGACTAAGCCAGTTTTGTGTCCATCTCATAGCTCACCGTGGATCCCATGTGACTTAACTTTTTGTATCAGCTTGCCACAAGGGAACTTGTAAAAAGGCCTTGCTAAAGTCCATGTAGACAACATCTACCACCCCACAATCATCAATCATCTTTGTCATTTCCTCTTAACTAAAGGAGCCACATTTGCTATTCTCTAATCCTCTGGGACCTCTCCTGTGACAAAGGAGGATACAAAGATTTCATACAAGGCCCCAGCAATTTCCACCAATGCCTTCTTCAGCATTCTGGGATAGATCCCCTCAGGTCCTGGGGACCCTACACCCACCATGTCCTTCTCCTTTGTGAAGACCATTGCAAAGTATTCATAAAGGAGCTCACCCACCTTCTCTGGCTCCATGTATAAATTCCCTCCTTTGTCCTTGAGTGGACCTACCCTTTCCTTAGCTACCCTCTTTGCTCCTTACATATGTATAAAACACCTTGGGATCTTCCTTAATCTTGTTTGCCAAAGACATTTCATGGCCCCTTTAGCTCTCCTATTTCCTTTTTTGCATTCTTTCCTGCTATCTTTGTATTCTTCGAGAGGACTGTCCATCTTCAGTTTCCTAACCTTTATCTATGCCTCTTCTTTCCTTTTGACTAAGCTCTCAATTTCTCTTGTCATCCAAGGTTCCTGAACTTTCACAGGAACATGCTAGCCCTGAACTCAAACCAATTGGCCTTTAAAAGATTTCCACATGCCAGAGGTGGATTTATCCTCAAACAGTTCCCCCCCCCCCAGTGTATATTCCCCAGTTCTTGCCTACATTTTCTGAGTTATCCTTCCCTCAATTTAGTATTTTCACCAGAGGACTATGTTTATCCTTAACCATAAATAACTTAAAACTGTTGTCAAAATGCTCCCCCACTGAAATGTTGATCACCTGGCCAGGCTCATTCCCCAATACTGGGTCAATTATGCCCCCTTCCCTCGTTGGACTGTTTACATATTGTTTCAAGAAACCCCGTCCTGGACACACTTAACAAATTCCTCCCATCCAAACCCCTAACACTAAGTGAGTCCCAGTCAAATAAGGGAAGTTAAAATTATCTACCACAACAACCTTCCATAATCTGTCCACATACTTTTACCTCTATCACCCACTGGCTGTTGGGAGGTCTGCAGTACTAGCTCATCAATGGGATTACACCCTTCCTGTTCCTCAGCTCCTCCAATACGTCCTCACTAGATGATCCCTCCAAGGTGCCTTCCCTCAGTCCCGCTGTGAAATTCTCCATTATCAGTAATACAACTGCCCCTCCCCCTTTTACATCCCCCTCTATCTCACCTGAAACATCTAAATCCCAGAATGTTAGGCTACCAGTCTCCTCCCTTACTCAAACAAGTCCCTGTAATAGTTGCAATATCATAGTTAAATATTTTAATCCAAGATTTAAGTTCATTTAAATTCACATTAAAACAAATACATCTCAGATGACCAGTTCCATTGTGTCCAGTAACCTCTTCCTGGGAGTTCTTTCCTCTTTGCATTACAAGCCTTAGTCTCTGACTCCTCTTCAGTCACTTCACTCGCTGACCTACTGCTCTTGTTACCACCGGTTCCACATGAGCTTAAACCCTCCTGAGTGGCACTATTCAACCTCCTTGCCAGGAATAACAGTGCCTCTCCTACTTGGGTGTAATCTATCCTTCTTGTACAGGTCACCCTGGGCCCAGAACACATTCTGATGATGTACGTACCTGAATCCCTCCCTCCCACACCAGCTCTTTAGCCACATATTTACCTGTACTATCTCCCTATTCCTAGCCTCACTGGAATGTGGTACAGGAAGTAATCCCAAGATTAAAACCCCTGAGATCCTGTTTTCCAACTTCCAATCGAATGCCCCAAACTCTCTTTTCAGGACCTCCTCTCCCTTTCTGCTAATGACATTGTTAACAATATGGACCATAACCTCTGACTGCTTACTCTCGTGGGCGGCACGGTGGCACTGCTGCCTCACAGCGCCAGAGACCCGGGTTCAATTCCCGCCTCAGGCGACTGACTGTGTGGAGTTTGCACGTTCTCCCCGTGTCTGCGTGGGTTTCCTCCGGGTGCTCCGGTTTCCTCCCACAGTCCAAAGATGTGCAGGCCAGGTGAATTGGCCATGCTAAATTGCCCATAGTGTTAGGTAAGATGTAGATGTAGGGGTATGGGTGGGTTACGCTTCGGCGGGGCGGTGTGGACTTGTTGGGCCGAAGGGCCTGTTTCCACACTGTAAGTAATCTAATCTAATCTAATCTAATCTAATCTATCTCCCCCTTCAGCATATCCCGTGCTCACTCAGAGACACACTGGATCATGGCACAATGGAGGCATCACATCATCCTGGAGTCTAACTTGTGGCCAAAGAAATGTCTTTCTATGCTCCTGACTCTAGAGTCTCCTATCACCACTACCCACCCCTACACTATGACCCTCCCTGCTGTGTACCAGTGCCAGTCATGGTGTCACTGACCTGGCTGTTGCTGCTTTCCCCTGAAGGGTCATTCCCCCATATTTGTTTGAGAGGGGAATTGCCATAGCGGGCTCCTACACTGCCAACCCACACTTACATGTCTTCCTGGTTGTTACCCAACTCTTCTTCATCTGTGTAACCCCTACTGATGTAACCATCTCACTAAACATGCTATCCACGACATTCTCAGCCTCCATTGTGACTCCCACCCACCCTCCAAGGACCCCTTCTCCCACCTCTAACATACTCCATGCACTTGGACATCTTGTCCTGGTCTGTTACCTGCCCTCAGCCTCTCCTTATTGGCCATGCTAAATTGCCCATAGTGCTAGGTGCATTAGTCAGAGGGAAATGGGTCTAGGTGGGTTGCTCTTCGGAAGGGCGGTGTGGACTGTTTGAGCTGGGGGGCCTGTTTCCACATTGTAGGGAATGTAATCTAATCTAATCTCCATTATGACTCCATCCACAACTCCAGCTACTCCACGTGGAAAGTCAGGAGGTGTAGCCAAACACATTTCCTGCATACATAGTTACCATGGAGACTAGAAGTGTCCCTTATTTCTCACATACTGCAGGAGGAGTATTCCACAGAGCCGAGCTATCCTGCCATTTTGAATCTTATCGACTAAGTCAACCTTATCAACTACAGACATTAATCCACGATATGATGACAACCTCACTCACTCGTCACCAAACGCAGGTCTCTCACACATACTTTCTATTCCCAACAGACCACAACTACAACATGCGTGCAATTCTGGTCTCCTTCCTATCAGAAAGATGTTGTGAACCTTGAAAGGGTTCAGGAAAAATTTACAAGGATGTTGCCAGGGTTGGAGGATTTGAGGTATAGGGAGAGGTTGAATAGACTGGGGCTGTTTTCCCTGGAACGTTTCAGGCTGAAGGGTGACTTATAGAGGTTTATAAAATCATGAGGGGCATGGATAGGATAAGCAGGCAAAGTCTTTTCCCTGGGGTGAGGGAGTCCAGAACTAGACGGCATAGGTTTAGGGTGAGAGGGGAAAGATACAAAAGAGACTTCAGAGACAACTTTTTCATGCAGAGGGTGGTACGTGTATAGAATGAGCTGCCAGAGGAAGTGGTGGAAGCTGGTACAATTGAAACATTCAAAAGGCATCTGGATGGGTATATGAATAGGAAGGGTTTGGAGGGCTATGTGCCAGGTGTTGGCAGGTGGGACTAGATTAAGTTAGGATATCTGGTCAGCATGGACAAGTTGGATTAAAGGGTCTGGTTACATGCTGTACATCTCTATGATTCTATGACTCTATAAGTCACAGTGTCATGGAGTCCTACAGCACAGAGTCACGCCCTTTGGCCCAAACTGGTCAATGCTGATCAAAATGTCCATCCATACTAGTCCCAGTTCCCTGCACTTGGCCCATATCCTTTCCTATCCATGTATTTGTCCAAATGCCTTTTAAATGTTGTTAATACACATGCCTCAACCACTTCTGCTGGCAGCTCATTCCATATGCATACCACCCTCTGCATGAAAATGTCGCCCCTCAGGTTCCCTTTTATTCTTTCGCCTCTAACCTTAAACTGATGCCCTCTACTCCTCAATTCTCCAACCCTGGGAAAAAGACTGAGTGTATTCACCCTATCCATGCCTTTCATAATCTTATACATTTCTATTAGATCCCCCCTCAGGCTCCTATGCTCTAAAGAGGACAGTCGTAGCTTGTCCAACCTCTCTCTATAACTCAGTCCCTTGAGTCTTGGAAACATCCTTGTAAATTTCTTCTGCACTCTTTCCAGTTTAATAACATCCTTCATATAGCAAAGTGACCAAAACTGAACAGAATACTCCAAGTGTGGCCTCACCAATGTCTTGTACAATTGCAACATAGCTTCCAAACTTCTATATTCAGTGCCCTGACTGATGAAGGCCAGTGTGCCAAAAGCCCTCTTCACTGCCCTGTGTCCCTGTGCCTTCACTTTCAGAGAACCAAGCACCTGAACTCCAAGTTCCCTCTGTTCTATTATCTCTCTCCAGACACTCAGTCTGCAAACCTGTTTTCTAAGCAGCCAAGCCAAATCCAACTCAGCCAATTACTGGTCCTCCAGTCAACTCTCCATCATCAGCAAAGTGATGGAAGGGGTGTATGCTGATGGCTGATGTGGCACTTCCTCATCAATAACCTGCTCAGTGACCTCATTACAAAACTAATTCAGAAGCTTCAGTGTTCATTAATTAGAATTCATGTCATTTAGACAGACGCCTACAGAATCATGGACCACTTTGTGAAGAGATGCAAAGGGCACATTGATGTGGTTTTTCAGATGGGGAGCTGGCAAACAGAATTGTTGAGCTGGAAATTGCATCCACCCCCCTGTTTTTCAGAAAGGTGTGTGAATTTGCAGATGGCACAGTGGCTCAGTGGTTAGCACTGCGACCTCACAGCACCAGGGACCCGAGCTCAATTCCAGCCTCAGGCGACTGTCTGTGTCTGGAGTTTGCACATTCTACCTGTGTCTGCGTGGGTTTCTTCCAGGCGCTCTGGTTTCCACCCACAATCCAAAAATGTGCAGGTTAGGGTGAACTGGCCATGCTAAATTGCCCATAGTTTGCATGGATGTGTAGATTAGGGATAAATATAGAGTAATGGAGAATGGGTTTGGTTGGGATACTTTACGGAAGGTCAGTGTGGACTTGTAGGGCCGAAAGGCCTGTTTCCATGCTGTAGGGATTCTATGAAAAATAATTAAACTGTAAACTTGTAGTGTCAAAAAGTAACTGAGAGATGGACATGCCTATGACCTGGTACTTGTGGGTTAATGAAGCTTACAGGTCCTAACAAACTCGACAGCTGACCCAATAACTCAAACTCTGTGGGAGGTGTGGTCTTTTTTATAGACCCAGGTAATTCCAAGTTTTTGATCTTGCAAGGTGATGCAGCAGGAGAATATGTCATTAATAGAGGGTGTGCACTACAGTGAAAGCTGATACAGCTACAACAAGCCGTGCCGTGACTGAAACAGACCTCACGCAAACCAATTACAACCTACCTCTTGTGCTGCCTCAGCCAGTAGCTCTTGCACTCCCTCCTGGCTCCTCCTCTGGGGAGGGAGTGGGGATTCATGTGGGATCTGGGGCAACAGAGGCTGGTACCTCACATACTCTATTTTCCCTTTTCGTGCTTGCTTTAACAGCAAGTGCAGATGTGTACTTTATGGATGTCATTTTGATGTATCGCCAAGGAAATTGTACACATTATTTTACGAATTTACATTTGTTTTTTCAAGTACAGGTTGTTCTGCTATAAAGTGTGCTTTGTTAGGAAATTCGCTGTAATGATAATGACGAATTGGGGATGCTGTTTCTAAAGAGCGAACTTTAAAACGTGTGTTGGCTGTAACATGATTACATCGCTAACACTTTAAGCGCTGTTTTAATCTTCCCAATGTTTTCAGGAATTAATCTCCTGGACACTATGCAAATAACTTGGCAAAGCCATCCCACAGGCAATAAGAATTGACAGTTTCCCATTGGAAAACCATCCACTTGTTAATCTCATTATAAACATTTCTGTCACCTCTGAGTAATGGCAGCTTCCTCTCAGTATGCTGTTTGTGCCACCTAGAGGTGGTATTTGTACCATTCTTTAATGGAGCTGTGAATGGTGCTGAACATTGTGCAATCATCAGCAACTATCCCCAATTCTGACTTTCTAATGGAGGGAAGGTGATTGTTGAAGCTGTTGAAGATTGTTGGGCCAGAGGGATGATACCAGGCCTTTGTCATTAAATATAACACTGTTTGTGTTGATAACCTACACCTTATATGAATGCCTGACCATGCAGTTGGAAGCAGCTTTGTGCCTGTAACTAAGTGCTTGATTCTTGATCTATTTAATGGCCTACATAAGTAGCACCATGAGATAGCAACATGACCAAGTGACATAGAATGCTTGTGCGTTCATAAACAAAGACACCTTGGAGTGCAGGTTCAGACTTCCTTGAAATGGGTAGATAGGATAGTGAAAGAGGCTTTTGGTATGCTTACCTTTATTGGTCAGACCATTGAGTATAAGAATTGGGAGGTCATGTTGCGGCTGTTCATGACATTGGCAAGGCCACTTTTGGAATACTGCATTTAATTCTGGTCTCCTTGCTATAGGAAAGAAAGGGTTTAGAAAAGACTTACAAGGATGTTGCCAGGGTTGGAGGATTTGAGTTGCAGGGAAAGGCTGAAATGGCCTGAGCTATTTTCTCTGGAGCATCAGAGGCTGAGGGGTGACCTTATAAACGTTTATAAAATCATGAGAGGCATGGATAGGATAAATAGACAGGTCCTTTCCCCAAGGTTGGAGAGTCCAAAACTAGAGGGCATAGGTTTAAGGTAAGAGGGGAAAGATTTAAAGGGGACCTAAGGGGCAACATTTTCACGCAGAGGGTGGTGCGTGTGTGGAATGAGCTGCCAGAGGAAGTGGTGGAGGCTGGTACAATTATAATATTTAAAAGGCATCTGGACAGGAAGGGTTTAGAGGGATATGAGCCAAATACTGGCAAATGGGACCAGATTAATATAGAGTATCTGGTCTGCATGGACGAGTTGGACTGAAGGATCTGTTTCCGTGTTGTGCAGCTCTATAACTCTATGACTGTAACTGCAGTTGGCACTATGCCTATGTGTGTCTGGTGCTGTACCACTTTTATAGCAACCAGCAAATAAACTAGCTTGTCACATTTACATTTACTTATCCTGGCATCTGTGCGCTGCCTGCCAACAATATTGCACAGCTGTGCACAGGTTAGGGCAACTGGTATGCCCTGCCACCCTGCCACATGCTGCCCTGGCTGAACTCTCAAGCTGTGTAACTTCCTCCAAATTGAGCTACATATTGCTGTTACAGGAAATCCAGCAAAGGTATGCCATTGTGCATGCCCAGTCGTTTTCAGTAGTTCAACACAAATAACAGCTTTATGGGCAGCCAGTAGCCTTTTAAGAGTCTGTGATGTGGGAAATCCTGCTGGTGTCTTTGGCGGGTTCCAAATACATTATATGCTAGAAATTTTGTCAACCGCTGCAGCTGGGTTAGCCTTACATTATGGGGCGAGACTCACAGACATATGGAATGTCCCAACTTCTCCAGCTGTACTGGTAGTGCATAAAGACCAGAGCAGCAGCCAATGTGTACGTTTTAGAATCACTTTTCAGGAACTGATTTTTATTACTTTCTTGCAGTAAATTTGTTTCTAAAATGTTTTAAGTATAGTATTTCAATATCGATGTCTGACAAATGTTTAAAGATGGCAATATCTGGAAAAATTAAGTCAGATTTGTAGGTCTCGACAGAAAAGAGGGGCTTTAGTCTGGTTGGGCCAGTTACCATCTGTAGGAGTGAGCCAGGTCGGAGTGTTCATAGCTGTCACATGGGTGGGCCAGTCTTGGCTGGTACTGTAATCCCAGCTAATGTGTTATACAGACATGCACCATTTACTGGCCTCAATAGTCAATGCTATCCTCTTCTGTCCCTCTCAATGATGAGGCATGTCAGCCACTCTTAACTATTCCAACTTCCAAAAGCCTGGATTACAATCAGCTGACCACTCTGGGGGCAGACCTGGATATTAAAAGGTAAGATATTTGAATGCCAGCTGTTTAACATAGGATACACCGAGAAGATGTGAATTTTGCCAGTCTTTCCATTGAATATTACAGTAATCTTGGCACACATTTCCAAAACTGCAGTTTAGATTTTTCCATTGGAGTTACACACTGGAATGCCTCAAGGGCCTTTCAGTCAGTTTCCTGCTACCTCTGGCATCTTTCACTGGAAATGATGCCAGGCATGTAAATCCCTTCTCAGACATGTGTCTTACAATGAGATGATAGCATTTTGGCGTATGACTTATTTCTTGCCTTATGTGTCTGCAAGGAATGCCAATGCTAAGAAGGCGTGTTGAAAAACAAAGCAGCCAGTAAAATAATCTTAATTTATCTACAATACTTTCTCAATCTGCACTCCCTGATTTCCTCTTCATTAAAACTGATGGAGCGATAACCAGGTGAAGGCCTATGCTTTGCTAACCCATACTCCCTGTGAGTGCGGCGACACAATAGGAATTTCTAGAAATGAAAGCAAGCCTTGATCCCCTTGTAATCCAAAGCTTACGTCTTTGTGCTTTGCTTGGAATGGGTTAGTGCAAGTTAGGTCAAACCATTTCCCACAATCATCAGTAGAGTGCACACTGGACAACACTTGTGAATGTCTTTGTGCTTTCTTATTATGTTAGACTATGACGTAGAGGTGCCAGTGTTGGACTGAGGTTTAGAAAGTTACAAATCACACAACACCTGTTGGACTATAACTTGGTGTTGTGTGATTTTTAACTATGTTAGACTATAGACTACTTCTCCAGATTTTTTAGTATTTAGAAAAGAGTATCAAAGCAAAATAACATCTCATCAAACCTGCACAAATCTGATTCGCTGATTTAAATAACAGAACTCAGATATGTTTAAAACTCTTGCTCACACAAGCCTCCAAGATTACTTAAGTAGTTGCTTGTGGAAATCCTATATTGACGTTGAGTTCTGAACGGATTGCTGTAGTTAGTGATCTGCCTGAGGGCAGGGCCTCTGCTGATTTCTCCACAGCTTGTGGTCTTGCACTTTCCTCTTCAGTTTCTCATAACAATCGCCTTCTCGGATTTTAATGAGTATTATGACTAGGGGAATATGACTCAGGATATTAGTGCACAGTCAACCCTGAGACATGACTGGATGCAGTGCTGCAAGAGGATGCACTAAATGTGCCTTGACCACGTCCATATAATGAAATCCACTGATTCCACCAGTCTGACCACATATTATTACATTTTATTCTGGTCCTTCCCACAATGGTTCAGTGGTTAGCATTGCTGCCCCATAGCATCAGGGACCTGGTTTCGATTCCACTCTTGTGTGACTGTCTGTGTGGAGTTTGCACATTCTCCCTGTGTCTGTATGGGTTTTCTCCCCATTTCTCCAAAGATGTGCAGGTTAGATGGATTGGCCATGCTAAATTGTTCCATAGTGTCTGGAGATGTAAAGGCTAGGTGGGTTAACCATGGGAAATGCTTGGGGACAGGGTAGGGGAGTGGGTCTGAGTGGATGCTCTTCAGAGGGTCGGTGTGGCCTTGATGGGCTAAATGGTCTGCTTTCCAACCACTTTTCGGCTATTTGCAATCACTTTTGTAAAGATTCCCTTCATGAAGCTCTCAGCTAATGCCTTCTGCAGCATTGGGAATTTTATCACCTCCATCAAAGCAACATACCATTCCTCTTACTTCTCTCTCGTTAGAAAGCTGACTCTGCAGTCCGCAGCACTTTTGTAAACTATGTCACTCTCACTAATGCAGTGATACACAACAAACTGAAAGGTTGCTGACTGCAACCTGGAATGGTCCTGAGGCAAGAATTCAAGAACCACATTGATCTTGGTGGCTATGTGCTGTGCCACCCCTCAGTCCACTCTGGTATCCCCCATCTGCAGCTCAACAGTGGACACTTCATTGCAGAGACTAATCCTGGCTGAAGTGAAGGTTAAGGGTCACTTGAATGCCCCTAGGAGGTTACAGACTTTAACATGACGTTTTGACCTATCCTTCCTCTGTGCATGTGTTACCCTTCCTGCAGGCTGTGTGACCCTCAAATGCTATTGAACTCTTCAGAAGAGTCCAGCACCAATCCATCAGAATCCCTACAATGTGAGAAGAGGCCATTCAGCCCATCGAATCCACACTAACCTTCTGAAGGGCATCCCACACAAACCCGCAACCCTACCCTTGTAATCCTGCATTCCCCATGGCTAACCCACCTGATTTGTACACTACAGGCAATTTAGCAAGGCCAGTCCACCCTAACCTACACGTCTTTGGACTGTGGGAGGGAACCCTCACAGACGCAGGAAGAACATACAATCTCTGCACAGACAGTAGCCCAAGTGTGGAATCGAACCCAGGTCCCTGGCGATGTGAGGCAGCAGTGCTAACCACTGAGCCACCGTGCCAGTGCGTGTTTTAATCTTCATGCCAGCATTGTAAAAGGATCGTGCAGTTGTATGAAAACAGAAATAAGATGCAACGTTTGTATTTTCCTCTATTTTACATGGGGACTTACTACATGTGTGTGTGATAATGTTTGGATACCATCACACTGCCAGGGTTCAAATAATACAATTACAGGGCCCAGGGGCACAGCTAATAGAAAATCTGGGGAACAAAAATGGCTGCAGGTCTTATAAAATCCAATTAGCAAAATACATAAGACCAGGCAAGAATAGTATTCTGACAGCCAATAACAGAATATAATTCAGGATAGCAAGTGTTACTCATTCTAAACAGCCACTTCCACTCTAATAATCTACAACAATTTCCTTCCACCTTCCAAGTATGGAAACGTTAATGAGTTTATGCAGCTGTGTTTGATAGACTCGGTTTTAAATGAGGCCCATTGTATGAATCAACAATAGATATTCATGGAATGTTATGCAGTACTCAGTCTGACACTACAGTCCTTACAACAGTTTTCTCTCCTAGGTTAAAACTGCCAGAAAATCAAGCTTGATGTCTCGGGTCTTCTACCTATAATGTCCCTGATTTTGGAAGGGCTTGAAGTGAAGCAATTGACCCTCCAGGATGTCTGATTGTGTTTTGTGGCAAGGTTAGCCTGTGGGTCACCATTGCCAGCCGATCTTGTCAGCATAGTGAATAGGGCTGCATTTCTATGATGGCATAAACAGAGTAGACTGGGTGGAATCTTGCTAGCCTGTCTGCAGCTTTTGGAAAACCACACTGGAAATGGTAATTGGGCAGGAGACCACGTGTCAGTTTCCTCATGGTAGGTCAAACATTTGTTCATAAGTTCTCAAAACTTTTCAGACAAGTCGGGCTTCCTGACCAGAATTGGTGGGAGCCAGTTTTGCATTCATGAGCTACAAATGGGATACGTGTCTACGCCAAAAGCTAACTAGTACCTGTTGTGGTGCACTGCCTCACCCAAGCTCTGGAGATTACTTGGCTTCCCTCAGGATCAGGCTGTTTCTTTGCACAAATGCCCACAGTGTTAGGGCTGAAGCCTCCCCATACCCACCAGTTCAGGAGGAGTCTCATCCACAAGTAGTCTAACAGTTTGTCCTTAAACACTCACGGTGTTCAGGACGTTCATCAGCTCAACAGAGAGCTGCTAGTCTGTCCAGCGGAGGGAACTACATGGGCTGGTTTTAGCTAATCGAACTGGGTCAGGCAAGGGAGCCACAACGATAAAGGGGAACTAACATAGCATGGGGTTAAATTAAAGGGGGAATCAATTGGAAAAAGGGTTGACAAAATTGGAGGACAGGCAACTGAGCTGGGTGGAAAGAAAAGTGATTGTCAGGGTCACCAGGGAGAACTAGGGGAACAGAGCAAGCAAGCTGCATTGCAGGGGAGAGAGTAACAGTTGGAGTGGCATGGGGACAAGAAAGGGTAAGAGCTAAACCGAGACCACAATGGGATAAGTTGGTGTGTTAGAAGGGAGAAGGAGTAGGTGAAATGAATAAGGGTGTAATTTTGAGGTTAGGAATGGAGGGCTCAATGGGATTGGTACAGACATATCAAAGAGGTGGAGAAGGGGCCAGTGTCAGAGTTGGGGTGTGGTTTGGAACTTGAGAAGAGCAGAGGGGTTGGGAGATGAAAGGAGAGGGCTATGGGAAGTTATGGAGGGAAATTATATACAAACAGGGGAGTTTGTGACTGAAATAGTCAAAGCTCAAGTTTAACATCGCCATCTTGCAACAAATCATTTTTCAAATGAGGGCTTGAAGATCTGTGTTGGTGGGACCTGTTCACGTGTTTAAACAGCCAGTGCACACCTGAAACAAGAGATCGAAACTGAAATTGCCAAAAACTATTGCTCTGAAGAACTTTGAATTGACGTTTAACAATAGCTTTTGGATTAGTGGTGCTGGAAGAACACAGCAGTTCCTGATGAAGGGCTTTTGCCCGGAACGTCGATTTCGCTGCTCCCCTGATGCTGCCTGAACTGCTGTGCTCTTCCAGCACCACGAATCCAAAATCTGGTTTCCAGCATCGGCAGTCATTGTTTTTACCTAGTTGAGTTTAACAATAGCTGCATATTAAAGGTGTTTAAGGTCTATCAGCAATAACCATCCATTTCCATTCATTCATAAATCTTTCACAAGAAGGATCAGATGAGGTCATCAGCAGTGGTGATGGTGAAGGTAAGGTGGTGGTGGGGAATGAGTGTGCAATTGTTCACATTGGGTCACTGACAGGCCTGTGGATTAGATTAGATTCCTTACAGTGTGGCAACAGGCCCTTCGGCCCAGCCCCAGTCCACACCAACCTTCCGAAGAGTAACCCACCCAGACCCATTTCCCTCTGACTAATGCGCCTAACACTATGCGCAATTTAGCATGGCCAATTCACCTGACCTGCACATCTTTGGATTGTGGGAGGAAACCGGAGCACCCGGAGGAAACCCACGCAGCAGTCGCCGGAGGCTGGAATCAAACCTGTGACCCTGGTGCTGTGATGCAGCAGTGCTAACCACTGAGCTACCATGCCACCCACTGTTTGGATCACAATCACAAAGCAATTATAAATGGGACAAAGTCCTATCCACCCAGCCCACCCTGGAAATATTGACAAGGCATATATCCCACTTTTCTCACCCTCCCCTCCCAGTCCACCTGAGAATACTGTCATTGACAGGCCTGCAAGTACATGATGTAAGAATGAAAATTTAGTGATGATACTGAACCTACCAATGTGTAAGGTTTGTATCACTCTCCATGGACACCCATGTCAGGGGATCCTTGGTAAGGGCCAAAGTTGCTATTGATTAAGACAAGGAGCAAAATGCTGCAGTTGCTCATTCCTTCTCCTCCCCTCCCTCTTCATCGTCTTAGTTTTGTTAATGTTAATGCAGCTGCTGTGTTCAATGGGTCCAACATTTGGTAGGGAGTTACAGGTGTGTGAATAAGTAGCAGGCATTAGATATATGCCCTAACAGTATTCCCAGGTGGGCTGGGAGGGGAGGGTGGGACAAATGGGATATATGCCATGGCAGTATTCCCAGGGTGGGTGGGGAGGGGAGGGTGAGAGGTTAGGACTTTGTCCCGTTTACAATTGCTCTGTGATTGTGCACCCTCTGGATGACAGAGAGAGAGAGACGTAAAGATGTGTTGCTCCTTGAAATGCGGGTGAGAGAAGCTGCTTGCAGGTTTCCCCACTGGATGGCTGGGGATACTCAATCTTAGTCCCATTCCCTGCGCTCTCCTGGCAAGTTGGCATCACGATCCAGTGTTTGGGCATGCCCCCCTCTGAGTTGGCATTTACTCTCTGGTCATGTACATTCTCCTTCAAAAAGGGTAACGACCCTGTGTTGGCTTTCATTGACCAGCACATATACAGGTGTGAACGTTCTCATCTGCAATTGTCCAGATGTTTCAGTCAAAGGCGTGCCTATGGAAGAAAAAGAGCTTGCGGCTCAGCTCTCCTGTTTCTGGAAAACCACGTTGTGATAGCCTGTCTGCAGCTTTTGGAAAACCACACTGGAAATGGTAATTGGGCAGGAGACCACGTGTCAGTTTCCTCATGGTAGGTCAAACATTTGTTCATAAGTTCTCAAAACTTTTCAGACAAGTCGGGCTTCCTGACCAGAATTGGTGGGAGCCTGGTTCAACCTGCACCCTAACTGTGCTCTGGAATAGCATCCAGAAGAATCCTTGAAATAGTGCTTCCTGAGCAAGCTGTCCTGGCAAACACCCCATGGGCAGCGGTTGTGTTTAGTGATATTGGTCTTCACGCATCAGAATGTCAGACTGACTACCATCCGAATATTCTGCACCTTCTCTTTGTTTTGGCCTTCAAGGTAAAAGGCTTATTGGCCAAACGTATTCGAGTGAACTTCTACCCTCAGTGCAGCCAGGATCAGTGCCTGCGATTTGCCAATGAGGTGTCCACTGAACTGTAGCACCCCTCCTGCAGCTTCAGAGCAGGGTGACAGGCACAGCTTGTAGCAACCAAAATCACGACTAAATCTCCCCCCCCCCCCCCCCCACAATGGTGAATCTGTGTAGACAGAAATCAATTCTTCCCTTCTACAGTGTGTGCATTTTGACTAAACATTAATATTTTCACACTACAAACCAGGTTTGCATTATTAAATAAAGTTGTTAAAATTTATAATAAAGTCTTTTATAAAGAAGGCATTTGATTGGCAATATCAGGAACCGCAAAAATCAATTAATTTTGACTGTGGAGGAGTGGGATTGAGAGAGTGCGAAATCTCCTTCAACAGCCGTGACACTATCCATCCACAGTTTTATTCATTATTTTTAAATATTAAATTGCAAGCATGTTATAATACTTCCTTAGGGTATCTCAAAGCACTTTAAATAAACTACTTAATTGACTGTAAAGGCACTGTTGCAATGTGGGCAAGTGACAAAAGGCATCCCCACCTCCATGTTAACTACCTCAGGAAACATCTTAATTGGAGAATTGGCCTAGTCGTCTAGATAACATACTAGCCAATATTGCCATCTAGAGGCATGTTGCAGTATGCGCATCTAATCATTTCATTTAAGCCATGATTTGGAGGAGCCAGTGTTGAACTGGGGTGGACAAAGTCAAATTTCACACAATACCAGGTTATAGTCAAACAGGTTTATTTGGAAGCGTAGTTGATGAACTATCTAATGAAGGAGCAGTGCTTCGAAATAAATCTGTTTGACTATAACCTGGTGTTGTGGAGATTTTTAACATTTCATTTAATGAATGGAAACTATGCCCTAATCCACTAATGGAGCAGGAGTTCCATCTGTCCCAAAATGGCATGTAGAAAATACCATAAATAGGTACAGGCATCGACTGACCAAGGGAGAGATCTGATCTTGCATCAAAATGAAATGGGAATGGGAATGCCAATGATTGAAATACCAACAGCACTAACATTGCAACATGGGGCTAATCTGAAATGCATGCCTTTTCCCACAGATTTGGCAAACCCAGATGAGATTGCCAACTTCAGACATGGTACAGGGATTGATGTCAGGCCCTTCCCATTATTAGAAGAGGGGCTTGTGAATTTAAAGGTGAACAAAGACCTGTACTGCTTTGTGCTCAGTGCACATCTCTCAGAAGGTGCTGGGGACATTGTATGTGGAAAATGCACAGAATCCTTGCCCCCTCCTCAGCTTCCCCTGTGTCAGAGATTGTGTTTGGGCTGACCCCAAATGGAAAACTGCAAGGAAAGGTTAACCATTACCTACTCTGCAGACTGCAATCACTCTAAGAGTGTGCTGAAAGGATTGCAGGGTTTCAAAAGCAACATAGCTGCTATTATACAAGAAGATTTGAATCCACACAATCTGCTGAGGGCGTTTGCAAAAGGCTGGAGGCTAATAGTGTAAATGTTTGACAAGTTGGGATAGGTTCCCAGGATAAATAAAATGCAGGAACAGAAGTAGGCCATTCAGCCCAGAGTCTGTTCCACCATTCAATAAGCTCGTGACTGATCCGATAATCATCATCTCCACTTTCCTGCCTTTTCCCTCCACCCTTAAATTTCCTTACAGAGGGCAGTTCTGAACAGGAAACCAACAGCAGAAATTACTCGAAGGGTTGCGGTGTCATTTCCACTCAGCCACTTACTGGCTGCTCGACCATCCACAGAGACAGGAGGTCACATTTCTTTTAAAGCTGCAAATGTAAAACTGAGGAAGTGATTCAGGGAAAGGAGCAGAATAACAGCCTGAGGAATGTTACGTTGCAGAACATCAGCAGAAACAGTCCAACCATATGATAACAAACAAAAACAGACAAATCAACCACAGACTTCCATGTGAAATGTTTCATGTTTATTGAGATAGACAAACATTTTATTAAAGGTATTTATGCCCAATAATTAGAAACAAATATTTCAATGAGAAATCTAATTCAAATATAGAATCTTCTGACAAAGTAGATTAAGAAAAATATCACATTTTCCTCAAAACATTATTTGAAAATATATATTTTTAAAAGTTTTGAAAATACTTGAAAATAACTAATGTCATGACTAAGAATATTATTAAAAGTCTGGTGTAAAATTACAAACTTGTAGTGAATATTTGATGATAAAAGTTTTCCACAATTTGGACGATTACCATGGCATTCAGTTGGATGATCAGCACAGGCCTATCATACCACAACACACCATGGAGCCACAATATGGGCTACTCTGTTCACTTCCCCAATCCTAGCCTCAGGCTCCACATCTTCATGGATCCTGACTGAACAATGTACTCCAATAGGACACACCTTTCCCTATTTTTCCCATCAAACCCTCATTCTTCATGTCATCTTCTTCGTGAACAAAAGTTTTAAGGTTGTCTAAGTGATTGCAGATAGTGCATTGAATTTGCAGCGCAGGATGAGGCCATTCAGCCCATTTGGTCTATCCTGGCCTTTACATTGCGCAGGAGCCTCCCCTCTTAGTGTAACCTTCCATGTTTCTTCCTCTTATGGTTATCAGCTTTTCTTTAAATGCTTCTATACTACTCCCCTCAAGAACCCCTAATAGCATGCTATATTCTACTACTCTTTACATA
This sequence comes from Chiloscyllium punctatum, assembly GCF_047496795.1. Taxonomy (NCBI): domain Eukaryota; kingdom Metazoa; phylum Chordata; class Chondrichthyes; order Orectolobiformes; family Hemiscylliidae; genus Chiloscyllium; species Chiloscyllium punctatum. The sequence goes on along the minus strand of NC_092776.1, from coordinate 44,907,565 downwards.
AACTAGGTTCTTCCAAATTCTTTGGTGGATTTATTCCTGACCATCTTCTGTTTATCACTGTCCAAAAATGTGGCTGTATCATTTCCTTCTGCCTCTGGTTAGTCTGTGCTGGCCACGTGACCAGTACCACATGGTTACCATGGACAAAACAAATTACATATTCACACAGACCATTCATCCAATAAAAACCCAACCTGAATTTTCTCTCCATTGACTGAACTGAAAAGTCCAACTGATTGTACAAGTGGGAGCAGCAGGCTCCTACCACTATTATAATCAAAAAACTTAGTTTATTCATCATTCACAGAGGAAAGTGTTTAAATACAAGAAGTCGTTCAGTAATTTTGCAGCAAAAGGTCAGTCACCAAATCCTCAATTTAAGTTGATGGTTTTTTTTTACATGTGCACTTAGCCATCACAGGTTTATAGCAATGTGGTAATACAGCTATTTATCATCAAGGAGGAACTAGGAAGTAGAACAATATTGAGAAGCAAAAAAAGGGACAGCGAACTTGTGGTAATGAACTGAGAGAGAAAATTCAAGGGGGACAGAGAAACAATGAAAAGGGTTCACACCTTAGAACAACACATTAAGCATGTTTAGCAACAGGGGTAGTGACAAGAGCCTAAAATCATTGGGTCTAGGACGAATACTCTGAGAATTCCCAAAATACCAATTGCCCTTAACAAGTCTTTCTTCAACGGAGGCGACTAAATCTGAGGAAACGTTAACGGATTTCTCTCCACAGGTGCTGCCAGACTCGCTGAGCTTTTCCAGCAATTTCTATTTTTGTAGGTGACTGTGCTTTAACCATTTGTGGAAGACATTAATGACTCCCAGAATTCAGCAATGGATTTACATGCAGACCAAATCACAACATCTATTAAAATTCTGAAGGAAGAGGGGAGTAAATTTTACTTTGTGATGTATTCTTTGCGAAGGCTAGTGCCCAATTACAGCTAATATATGTTAAATAAACATGTCAGTCACTGGAGCAAACTGCATACAGATTTATCCAGAGTAAATGCGTCTATGGCCAAAATGACATTCTACACATGGTAAATCCTCATCGGGTACAGTTTTTACTAGTGCAGCTGCTCACACCGGAAAGACTTTATGTAGTTTTAATTAAAGAAACAAAATAACAGCTATATACCTATCTCCCACACTTAATTAAATTTGATAGTAATAAACAGAATAGTAAGCAGCACTGAATCATTTATCCAGGGTTACCCCAGTCCCCATTTCAATCCCCATTGCAGTGTACATCGTTCATAAACCCTTACCGATACTCCAGCTCACAATAGAATAGCTTTATAGAAAATTAATTAGATGGTTAGAAAGACAACGACTTGCACTTACACAGCATGTTTAACAGAGATTCCAAGGTTCTTCACAGGAGTGTTAGCATACAAAGTCTGATCCCCAATCACAGGAAGATGTTAGGGCAGGTGATCCAAAACCCTACCTCTTTCTCAATTTTTAAGGTGGATTTAACACTAATGTCAAGATGTTTAAGATGAGATTTCCATAGCTCAAGGCCAGAAAGCTGACCATAAAAGGCAACATGATTAAAAACTGGATATGCACAAGAGCTGAGAATTGGTGAAGAGTACAATGTTTGAAGCCACATGCATCTTTGCCATAATAATTTGGGGGGGGAGGGGGAGTGGAAAAGGCAGCCAGGCAAAACAGAAGCAACAGAAACAAATTAAAACCAGTGGTTAATCAATAGCAGTGAAATACAGTAATGGTATACGTGACAGGGAACGGAAGAGGGGAACATTATAGACAGATCAAAGGATTAAAAAAGGAGTGGCTTGAGAGCTGTAAAACTGACTTGAAGAAAAATCCTTGTGAAATTCACAATTCGTGTTTCTAACAAAAAACATTTTTTGTTGAAAAGCAGTTTTGACTTGTAACACTAATCGGCTCCAGTCAAACAAAATCCACCTGTAGACTAAATCATTCATATTTAGCCCATATACTGTGACAATGGAAGAGAGTGTTATTACTTTATACAGCTGTACATTTGACAGTACATCTGTAAACCATAGTAATACTCAAATCCTTGACCTTTGCACCTCAGGGTCATCATGCACCACTTCTTTCTCACAAGTGGGGAGGGTTATCTAGTTTTGTCTCTAATAAGCCTACAGGAGGCTACATTAGGAGAGGGGGGCCAAAGCCTGGAAATTACTGGAAGCAAAGATAATATGCAACAATGAGGCAGACTCAAATTTCTCTGACTGCTAGTTTAAGTAGAAGTAACAGTTTTATTTTCCAACAATTCACGTTCTTTTTTAAAAAAAAGAGGAATTTGATCTAACGTGTTAAACATCAAAACAGCGACATCACCTCCAAATCTCTGCTGGCTTTAAACTGTGGGAGTGGAGGAAGAAAACAAAATAATTGCACAATACTCAAGTTTTTTTTTGCCCTTCTTACAATTCACAAAACAAACTGCTCTGCTTCATCTACTATGAAAGAAGGCTGTTTAACACAAGAAATAAATAAATAGTACTAAGTTGCAGGTTATTATAAATATAATTCAAATTAATTATATTCAATTAACTATATATTAAAATTTGACCCTCCACATGTGCGCATTTTGTATTTGCTACAAAATAGTGTGTTGCAGGGACTGGCCAAAAGTAGCAAAATACTCTTTGCAAATTCAATAGTGCTTTTCTATGTGCGTCCCAGTGGCCTGATTATTTATTTCTCTAAAGTATAGCATACAGTGATATTTGGTGTTCCACACAGAGAAAATGAAAACTTAACAGTGTCCAGCAGTTTACTGTTTGGAATGTGTTGTAAAAGGCTAGCAACTTTAATAATTGGTTTAATAATCAATACATTTATACACAATGTATAATAGTTGCAGATGTGCAGAATGGCTGTATTGTGGTTACCCTTCAGCTGTAATAATTTTCACCCAGCTCTGAAGTTCGATTCATTTTTAAGGATCACTTCCATCAAACATTTTGGAAGTTAAATAATCTATACTTGGCTTCGTATGGAGGCTCACGGAAGATGTTACCTACTTTGGTGACGAAATGTCTGAAAATGAACCTTCCAGCTCAGCGAGCAAACGTACATCCAGAATTCTATACTCATTACAGAACATCATACATCTATTGTTCAAGAGCTAAATCAGAATACTAAGAGAAATAACTTAATTTATAGAATGCCTTTCAGACATGCCAAAGATTTTCACAACTGACAGCACACTTTTGAACTGAAGTCAGTTCTCTCAAGCAACATTGAAATAAAAACAACCAGATATTCGGGCACTTTTACAGCTCAATGTTGACTGTGACACCAGGACAACCTGTCTGCTATCCTTTCAGTAGTGTTGAAAGATCTTTTACAGCCATAAAAAGGGGGTAAGCAAGGCCTCAATTAATCACTTCAGGTGAAGAGAGGCAACCTCCAACATGCAGCACACTCTGTGCTGTAAAGGCCAGCTGAGGATATAGAAGTCAGTCTTGAGATTGGTGCTCAATCTGAGGCTCTTAAGTGGCAGTGAAGCTAGTACTGAGCCATGAGCAACATCCACAAAAAGGTCAAAGGCAGCTTAAATGAACTCTGAAAAGGGTACAGACAGCAATTTTCCAAACTTAAGACAGAATGCAAAATAAAAATCTACCATTATTGATGAGACATTCTTGTCACAATTGCTCATCAGTTAGAATTATAAAATAGGTTACCAAAACACTAATGGATTTATGCAAAAAACATTTTAAAGACCCAAAATTGAAACAATTGTTTTCCTTGCAGCGTCATCCTGAGAAAATCTCAGTCAAGGATAGGACTATAATGGAGTATTCAGAAAGGAGTTCCCCAAGCAACCTTGTCCTTTTTGAGTAACCTGGTTAAGCACTCTAGTAGCGGTTACATTTACATTTCAGTGATGCTCCCTCAGCAGATCCACATCACAATAGATTAGGCCACAGTTAATTGGCACTGCACATGGTCTTGCTGTTGTGCATGGTGGTGTACCATTTTTGGAAAGCCACGCCAGAGGTGCCAAGCATCACACAGAGCGCTCCTCCCAAACTCCACCAGCTTGGGGTATAACTCAGGAATAAATACTGTAACAGGAAGGCCAGCATCACTTCGATGGTCTTCATCAGGGCCACGGATGCAGCCTTCTCAATCTGCAAGGCTTTGGTGAGGAAGATTTGCCCTCCTAATCCGCAGAGACCGATCAAGAGTAAAAACAACCGATCCAACCCGCAGAAGGGTAGGCTCCATACCTGAAGGACTGAGACCACAATCACGGACAGAATGAATCCAGTCACCGAGTAGTACCAGATTGAAAGCAGATAGCTGACGGATTTGCCCATTTTGCGGATGACCGTCAGGGTCAGGGCTGCACAGATCGCGCCCCCAAAAGCGGCGGCAGTCCCCTTCATCCGATTCTTGGAGTCGCTTTCCAGTCCCGAAACCCGGGAGCCGAAAAGGAACGGGGGTCGGGCAATAAGGACCACCCCGATTAAGGTGAACACAGTGAAGATCGGATCCCACAAAGTGCAGCGCTCCTTCAGAAAAATCCACGCGAAAACGCTGACAAAGACAGGGTTACTAAACATGATGACAGTAGCATCAGCCAAAGGCATCTGCTGAATTGCATAGAAGAACAGCATCATTGCGATAGCACCAAGAATCCCTCGTGCACCCAGTAAAACTCTCAGGCCCTTTGGTCCCAGCAAGTCTATTCTGCAAAACAATGATGACATTTTTAAAAAATGTGAAAATTTCATGTCAGCGTTTATCTCACCTTTTTGTTACTTTCGATTTCTTGATAAATCACAAGCCAAGTATTCCTTGGCTTAGCTTTGCTTACAAAGTCTGAAGTTCCCATTCATTTTCTAAAGGGAAGTGCTAATTCTTTCTCCAAATCCCAAACGTCTCACTGCCTCATCCCGTGCTGACTCCACTAGATGTGAAATGGTCTGGGAGGCCCAGCGTTCTCGAGATCACTGAAGAATGGAATCTGCTCCTACCATGTTGCTAGGAGAAAAAAGTGAGGATTGCAGATGCTGGAGATCAGAGTCAAAGGGTGTGGTGCTGGAAAAGCACAGCCGGTCAGGCAGTATCCGGAGCAGGAGTCGACATTTCGGGCACAAGCCCTTCATCAGGAATGTGCTTTACCAGCATTACACTCCAACTCCCACCATGCTGCTGCAGAGTTCTGTTGGGGTGAGAGCAGTCTAAACCGCAGGGAGGCCTGAACTATCAAGTGAGGATCGGAATGCCAGAGGGCACCAGCCTCCCACCTAATGGGGGCTTCAAAGAGGGAAAGCCGAGACTAAAATTCACAACCACATTTCCCAGCCACGAGCACTGAGCTTCTACTGTGTCTCAACGCTTTGGGCTGGCTGCAGCATAGGCCTCAGGGAAGAGTAAATACAGAGAGGGAAGGAGAATTGTGGCAGGTTAGAATAGGGGGCTCAGGGTGCCAAAGCTGCACATACTTAGAGTCAGAGATGTATAGCATGGAAACAAACACATCCATGCCGACCAGATATCCTAATTTAATCTAGTCCCAGTTGCAGCACTTGGCCCATTTCCCTCCAAACCCTTCCTATTCATATACCCATCCAAATGCCTCTTAAATGTTGCAATTGTACCAGCCTGCACCACATCCTCTGGCAGCTCATTCCATACACGTACCACCCTCTGCGTGAAAAAGTTGCCTCTTAGGTCTCTTTTATATCTTTCCCCTCTCACCCTAAATCAATGCCCTCTAGTTCTGGACTCCCCCACCCCAGGGAAAAGACCTTGTCTGTTTATCCTATCCATGCCCCTCATGATTTTATAAACCTCTAGAAGGTCACCCCTCAGCCTCCAATGCTTCAAGGAAAAGAGCCCCAGCCGATTCAGCATCTCCCTACAGCTCCAACCCTGGCCCACAAACTTGTAAATCTTTTCTGAACCCTTTCAAGTTTCACATCATCCTTCTGATAGGAGGGAGACCAGAAGTGCACACCATATTCCAAAAGTGGCCTAACCGCTAAATGCCTCCACCCTGGAGGCTTCTTGCCTCTATTCCTGATGAATGGCTTTTGACCAAAACGTCGATTTTCCTGCTCCTCAGATGCTGCCTGACCTGCTGAGCTTTTCCAACACCACTCTAATCTAAACTTTGTCAAGGGGAGGTCATGCCTGATAGGTTTGTTAGAATTCTTTGAGGAGGTAATAAGCAAATTAGACAAAGGAGCGCCAGTGGCGTGATCTAGTTGGATCTCCAGAAGGCCTCTGACAAGACGCTGCATGGAGACTGCTGAATAAGAGCCCATGGTCTTGGGAACAAGGTAGTGGCATGGATCGAGGACTGGAAGACTGGCAAAAGGCAGAGAATGTGGTGATACATGTTTTTTCTTCAGGAAGACAGCTGATGACTACTGGAGTTCTACAGGAGTCAGTGTTGGGACCACAACTAATCATATTATATATTAACAATCTGGATGAATAAACCAGAGTGTGTTGTTGCTAAGTTTGAAGATGGCACAAAAATAGGTGGAGGAACAGGGTGTTGAGGGAACAGGGAGGCTGCAAAAGGACTTGGATAGGCTGGGAAAGTGGGCAAAGTGGCAGATGGAATACAACGTGGAAAAGTGAGAGGTTATGCACTTTGGCAGGAAGAATTAAGACACAGATTATATTCTGAATGGGGAAGAAGCTTTGGAAATCTGAAACAAAGTGACCTGGGAGTGCTAGGTCAGAATTCTCTTCAAGGTTAACTTGTAGGCTCAGTTGGCAATTAGGAAGACAAATGCAATATCAGCATTCATTTCAGTAGGGACACAAGAGCAGAGATATACTGCTGAGGCTGTTTAAGGTTCTGGTCTGACCACATTTGGAATGCTGTGAGCAGTTCTGGGCCCCATATCTAGGGAAAGATGTGCTGATATTGGAGGGTCTCCAGTTAAAAGAACGATCCCGGGGAGGAAAGGTTTGTCAAATGCAGACTGGTTGAGGACTCTGGGTCTGCATTCAATGGAATTAAGGAGGACGAGGGCAGAATCTCATTGAAACTTACAGAATACTGAGGCCTGGATAGAGTGGACATGCAGACATTGTCTCTGCTAGAAGAGACAAGGATCCAGGGGCACAGCGTCAGAGTGAAAGGTGGCTCTTTAGAACAGAGGTGAAGGTTTTGTCAGCTAAGGGGAGATTAATCTGTGGAAATGATTGAGGAGCGTGGAGGCCAAGTCATTAAGGTGTATTTAAGATAGATAGGTTCTTGATGAATGAGGGGATCAAGGCTTACAAAGAGAAAGCAGGAGAATGGAGTTGAGAAACATATCAGCCATGATTGAATGGTGAAGCAGACTTGATGGGCCAAATGGTTTGCAAGGATGGTAGAGGCAGAAATCCTCCTAACATTTAAATAGTATCTAGCTACAGGCTTGACACCATAAGAGTACAAAGTTAAGTGCTGGAAAACAGGATTAGAGTAATAGGCACATACTCTTTGGACCAAAAAGGGCCTTATGCTTTGCTGTAGATAGCTCTCACCTGACATTTGAATTCTACCTTTACGACTATCCTATCCTCCAAATACTCCTTTGGGGGATAACCAGAGACTAACTCATGTTTTTAAAAACTTTGTTTTGCATTTGCTTCTCACAATCAATTTCTCAGTTGTAGAGGGAGATGAAGTGCAGTTTGGAGACTAATTACAAATGCTACAGGAAGGATAGAAAGGGAGGCAAGAGGGGAGGGGGAGTGGCATTTTTGATAAGGGATAGCATTACAGCTGTGCTGAGGGAGGATATTCCCAGAAATACATCCTGGGACGTTATTTGGGTGGAACTGAGAAGTAAGAAAGGGATGATCACCTTATTGAGATTTTATTATAGACCACCTAATAGTCGGAGAGAAATTGAGAAACAAACTTGTAAGGAGATCTCAGCTATCTGTAAGAATAATAAGGTGGTTATGGTAGGGGATTTTAACTTTCCAAACATAGACTGGGACATCCATCGTGTTAAGGGTTTCGATGGAGAGAATTTGTTAAGTGTGTCTAAGACAATTTTCTGATTCAGTATGTGGATGTACCTACTAGAGAAGGTGCAAAACTTGACCTACTCTTGGGAAATAAGGTAGGGCAGGGGACTGAGGTGTCAGTGGGGGAGCACTTCGAGGCCAGCGACCATAATTCTATTAGATTTAAAATAGTGATGGAAAAGGATAGACCAGATCTAAAAGTTGAAGTTCTAAATTGGAGAAAGGCTAATTCTGACAGCATTAGGTAATAACTTTCAAAAGCTAATTGGAGGCAGATGTTCGCAGGTAAAGGGACGGCTGGAAAATGGGAAGCCTTCAGAAATGGGATAAGAAGAATCCAGAGAAAGTATATTCCTGTCAGGGTGAAAGGAAAGGCTGGTAGGTATAGGGAAAGCTGGATGACTAAAGAAATTGAGGTTAAGAAAAAGAAGGAAACATATGTAAGGTATAGACAGGATAGATCAAGTGAATTCTTATAAGAGTATAAAGGAAGTAGGAGTATACTTAAGGGCGAAATCAGAAGGGCAAGAAGGGGACATGAGATAGCTTTAGCAAATAGAATTAAGGAGAATCCAAACGGTTTTTACAAATATATTATGGACAAAAGGGTAACTAGGGAGAGAATAGGGCCCCTCAAAGATCAGCAAGGTGGCCTTTGTGCGGAGCCGCAGAAAATGGGGGTGATACTAAATGAGTATCTTGAATCAGTATTTACTGTGGAAAAGGATATGAAAGACAGACTGTAGGGAAATAGATGGTGACATCGTGCAAAATGTCCATATTACAGAGGAGGAAGTGCTGGATGTCTTGAAACGTATAAATGTGGATAAATCCCCAGGACCTGATCAGGTGTACCCTAGAACTCTGTGGGAAGCTAGAGAAGTGGCCCTCTTGCTGAGATATTTGTATCATCGATAGTCACAGGTGAGGTGCGGGAAGGGTGGAGGTTGGCTAACGTGGTGCCACTGTTTAAGAAGGGCAGTAAAGACAAGCCAGGGAACTATAGACCAGTGAGCCTGACCTCGGTGGTGGGCAAGTTGTTGGAGGGAATCCTGAGGGTCAGGATGTACATGTATTTGGAAAGGCATGGACTGATTCGGGATAGTCAACATGGCTTTGTGCGTGGGAAATCATGTCTCACAAACTTGATTGAGTTTTTGAGGAAGTAACAAAGAGGATTGACGAGGGCAGAGCAATTGATGTGATCTATATGGACTTCAGTAAGGCGTTCGACAAGGATCCCCATGGGAGACTGATTGGCAAGGTTAGATCTTACTGAATACAAGGAGAACGAGCTACTTGGATACAGAACTGGTTCAAAAGGTAGAAGACAGAGGGTGGTGGTGGAGGGCTGTTTTTCAGACTGGAGGCCTGTGACCAGTGGAGTGCCACAAGGATCGGTGCTGGGTGCTCTACTTGTCATTTACATAAATGATTTGGATGTGAGCATAAGATGTACAGTTAGTAAGTTTGCAGATGACACCAAAATTGGAGGTGTAGTGGACGGCAAAGAAGGTTACCTCAGATTACAACAGGATCTTGACCAGATGGGCCATGGGCTGAGAAGTAGCAGATGGAGTTTAGTTCAGATAAATGCGAGGTGCTGTATTTTGGAAAAGCAAATCTTAGCAGGACTTATACACTTAATGGTAAGGTCCGAGGGAGTGTTGCTGAACAAAGAGACCTTGGAGTGCAGGTTCATAGCTCCTTGAAAGTGGAGTCGCAGGTAGATCGGATAGTGAAGGCGGCGTTTGGTATGCTTTCCTTTAATCGGTCAGAGTATTGAGTACAGGAGTTAGGAAGCCATGTTGCGGCTGTACAGGGCATCGGTTAGGCCGCAATTCTGGTCTCCTTCCTATTGGAAAGATGTTGTGAAACTTGAAAGGGTTCAGAAAAGATTTACAAGGATGTTGCCAGAGTTGGAGGATTTGAGCTTATAGGGAGAGGCTGAATAGGCTGGGGATGTTTTCCCTGGCACGTCGGAGGCTGAGGGGTGACCTTATAGAAGTTTACAAAATTATGAAGGGCATGGATAGGATAAATAGACAAAGTCTTTTCCCTGGGGTCGGGGAGTCCAGAATTAGAGGGCATAGGTTTAGGGTGAGAGGGGAAAGATATAAAAGAGACCTAAGAAGCAACCTTTTCTCACAGAGGGTGGTATGTGTATGGAATGAGCTGCCAGAGGAAGTGGTGGAGGCTGGTACAATTGCAACATTTAAGAGGCATTTGGATGGGTATATGAATAGGAAGGATTTGGACGGATATGGGGCCGGGTGCTGGAAGGTGGGACTAGATTGGGTTGGGCTATCTGGTCGGCATGGACGGGTTGGTCTGAAAGGGTCTATTTCCATACTGTACATCTCTAATGATTGTATGAGTCTAATTCAACTCAGAATTATGAGCCTTATCTTCTGTTGCTTAACCTTTTCAGTCTCCAATGTATTCTTCCTTCAGCCTCCGACTGTTTTGTTAAAAACTTAATGAAAGCACAAAGAGCAGCATCTTATCTTTCAATGATGCATTTTACAGCCTTCTAGACTCAACACTGAGTTCAACAAATTTAGCTCCACTTTCTCCAGACAGCTATTGCTGGTACTGATTCTGCTGTTCACTAAAAATACTCCTACCTTTCAACCTAACCCAAATCTTCACATTTTTCCTGTGTTTAATTTGCTTTAAGCGTGTTAACCAGTTTCTCATCACGAGGAAAGGTTTTAAGACCAAAAAATGTTACCTCCTGTTCTTTCCTTTCAGAGCTGCCTATTAAATATTTCCAGTATTTGATAAATAGCTACATCTTAACAGTTTTCACTATCAATGCTGGAAGGACATAAAAGATGCAGTGGGTTATTTCAGCTGGTCTGCAATCCCAATCACAACCTGTTAAGATGTTCACAAGTTAAGATGTGAAAAGTCAGATGTACTGAGAATGTGATCTTGTCTGAAAATCCAGGGCTGGGAACACTACAAGTTGTCTACAGGTGGAGATCTGAAAGGGATAAGCTGTTAGGTTATTTTGTATATCAAACTACTTTGATTAAATACATTAAAAATTAAAATGATCCTCCAATGCTCACCTTTGAGCTGATAAATTTATCATGTGATTTTTCCAAGCAATAAAAAAAAAGCACCCAAGAATATTACTTGTAGTATTATCTTCAAGTTTGAATGCTACTAACGTGGAAATATTTCAGGGGAGTTTGACTTAAATACAGACTGTTCCATAACTTCAACATTAAAATTAATATCCTGTCAGTTCAAACATGGACAGAATTAGACCTTGGATGCCTAATAACTATATAATGATAATTGTGTTGTGTGTCTAAGTATTTGGTCCAGGAGTTTGATTACATTATTTCAGACAAAATATTATCCCCACAAGCAGCAATCCACCCTGTTTAATGGCTCAGAACCACAGATTAATGTGCAATTACCCTATTAATGCATTAAGAGGATTATGGACAAATTAAAAAAGAAATGTGTTTTACTCATTTGTAACCTTAACCATGTTGTCTAAAGAAACATCACATAGACATGCAAGCAGTTAACAACTGAATCTACACTAGTAGCAGATTCAGTCTCAGTATTAAGCTAATGAAATTGGTTGAATTCAATAGCAGTACACATGCATTATGGGTAAAGAATGATAAAAAATGGATTACCCTGGCAGCTCAGTGACTTATGGAATTTGGAAGGTGATACTTAAGCAATCTTTTTTTTTACATAATGGGCTCGAAATCTGAAAAGTAGGACCACTACAGTGTGAAAACAAAGAGGACATTCAGCTAATCAAGTCCACATTGACTCTCTGCAGAACGTCTTATCCAGACCGACCCCAACCATATCCCTATAACACTGCATTTCCCATGACTAACCCACCTAGCCTACACATCCCTGGACAATACAGGACAATTTAGTATGGCTAATCCACCTAACCTGCACATCTTCGGACTGTGGAAGGAAACCAGAGCACGGAAGAAAACCCATGCAGACACAGGGAGAATGTGCAGACTCCACACAGACAAAGTCACCCAAGGCTGGACCCAAACCAAAGTCTCTGGTGTCATGAGGTAGCTGTGCTAACTATTGAGCCACCATGCCACCCTTAATTTTACTTTTAACATGTGTTCCTTCATTGCCATGGTAACTTTGTACGTAATACATTCAAAACTCCAGGATGTTTATTTTGGACTTACTCGTTGTATATAATGGCAGGCCATGTGAATAACCACTGAAACAAACATCGAATGCCACTAATTTCCAAAGCATGAACGCCATCAACCTTCTTCACCAAGAAAGAAGTGACTGAAAAGAACAAACAGGAAAGCAGGGTATAGCATAGTCCAAGTCCCACACATTTGGGCTTCTTCTCTGTTGCTGAAAGGAAAAAAAAGGAGAATTAAATTTACCAAATTTTTTTTAAACAATAAATATAATATCCACAACACAGAGTGGATCAACAAACTATCAGCACAGAAACTGAATTAGCCCACGTCATTGTTTGAGTAACACACGAGTCTCCTCACGCTTCAGTTCATCCAACTGCATTATTAATAGATGCAATGTGAAGAGTAGTTTGACACTACAGTTCTGGAGAGATGGGTTCCAGTCAGGTGGTCACCTCATAACTGGTTGTGACTAGTTCCAGTTCCTTGCCCAGACCTCACCAAACCAGTTAAGAATAAATCTAAAATCTTTGACTACATTTTTCTCCATGTAAAAAGTTTACATTTAAGAAAAAAATGTACATACTAAAACATTTCTTTGGAACAGAGGGGGCTGAGGGTCTTGATTAAGTGGATAAATTGATATAAATTTTACACTGAGGGTACTGGGAATCTAGAACTTGCTGCCTCAAAGGCTGGTAGAGGCCAGAACTCTCTTGGTTATACACTTAAAGTGACGTGACAACTGGAAAATGGAATGAGACTGGATGGCTCTGCACTAGGTAGTGTGGATAACGATGGACCAAATGGCCTCCTTTCATGCTATAAATTTCAACAGGACCTCTGCAGAGTTAATACGACAGGAACATAATATTGATCATTTTGCAATTTATTTTGACATTGATACCTCACTGGTTCACTTTCAGCTGCTGTACGGTGAACAATTCTGGACTCTGCACTTCTGGAGAGATATAAAGACTTTGGAGAGGGCACAAAGCAGGTTTACCAGACTAGGATGTGAGAATTCAGAAATTGGAAAAGTGACAAACTTCCTCTGATCCCAGGAAAACAATTAAGACATTGGCTAATGAAGTTTAAGAAAAAGAGGAGAGGTTTTAATAGAGTAGATAAAGAAAATCTATTCCCTCTGAGTCAATAACAGATTCAAAGTTACAAGAAAACAAATCTAGAGGAAATTCGAGAATATTTTTACTCAGTCATGAGCTGTAAAGTTGTATCTCGAAAAGAATATAAGAGTCAGTAATAAATAAGAAAGTAAAATCTTTAAAGCAAGCAATAAATAAATAATCCCAAAGGAGAAATAGAAAGATGCTCGAGGATTCTGATCTAAAATGATACAGTGCTTTCAAAAGGACTCAGAGGCAAAACTGATTAAAGACCACCATTCAGTGCTGTATGTTTAGATGATATTACCTACCACTTAAATGTATTATTAATAAAGCCTATCGTGATGAAACATTGAAAATGGTGGAAAAATATGCCATTTGGCCCGTGACGTTTGAATAAATCTAACCACACTGAGCAGTGCCTTGCCCATAGCTTTGCAGGTTGCGGTACAGCAGGTATATACACATTATTTTGAAGTGAGTTGAGAGTTTCCACCTCAATCAACTGGGCAGCAAACTCCAGACAACTCTCACCTCTGGGCAAAAGGGTTTTCCCTCATGCCCTGTGATGGAACAGAAAGAATGTATAAATTATTTTTATTTATTGTGATTTTGGGTTACTAGAATTATAAATTAAACATATGGGTTTGTCTGTTTTTGGAGGTAGCTTTTAAAAATTACAATACCCATAATTCTATGCAACAGAAAGTTACCCAGAGTTCCTAGGGATTTACCACAGGACTTAGAGGAGAACTTCTTCTCTGACTGTTCTTTTTAGTCTGTGCTGGGAAATTGTCCGAGAGAGAAATATATATCAAGTACCGAGAAGTATTTTGTGGAGTCTATGTGCACAAAGCAGCATAAGAAAAGTTACATTACTCAGAGACCAGAGTGTTAAGCTACAGTCGGTGCTAAAGAGAAGTTAAGGTTTGAAGTTTTAGAAAAAAGGAAATTGAAAATGCGTCAAGGATAGTCAACATCCACCACACTACCCTCAATCCTCCTTGCTACTTCCTCAAAAAAAATTCCACAAAGTCAGTATTGCACAACTTTCCCTGACACTCACCTACTGACAGTTCCTGATTAATTCATTCACTACCAAGGTCAGACTAATTAATCTATAGGCATATCCATTACACAATATCTGGGTCATGGTGCAAAACCTGCAGACCTACATTCCTTTAAATGAGGATTGGAAAACAATTCAAGGGATCCGCTATTTCATTCTGGACTTCCTATAACGGCTTAGGATACAATTTTGTTTGATTCATTTGCGAGATGTGAGCGTCACTGGGTGTGTCACATTTATTGCCCGTCCTCAGTTGCCCTCTTGAACCACTGCAGTCAAGTTGCTGTGGGTTGACCCATAAATGCCCTTAGGGAGGCAATTCCAGAATGCTGACCCAACGACACTGAAGGAAAGTTGATATATTTCCAGGTCACGATGGCTTGGAGGGGAACTTGAAGATGATGGTCCCATCAATCTGCTGTCCTTGTCCTTCTAGATGGCAACAGCCCTGGATTCGGAAGGTGCTATCCAAGTTTTTTGTTGAATTTCTGCAGTGCATCTTGCAAAATGTGTACACTACAGCTACTGAGCATCATAATGCAGGAAAGCAATGCTTGGGGATGTGGTGTTAATGGAGTGGCTGCTTTGTCCTGGTTGGTGTCAAGCTTCATGAGTTATTGGTAAATGGTAACCCCAGGATGTCCAATAGTGGGACTGTCAGCAATGTGGGCGGCACGGTGGCACAGTGGTTAGCACTGCTGCCTCACAGCGCCTGAGACCCGGGTTCAATTCCCGCCTCAGGCGATTGACTGTGTGGAGTTTGCACGTTCTCCCCGTGTCTGCGTGGGTTTCCTCCGGGTGCTCCGGTTTCCTCCCACAGTCCAAAGATGTGCAGGCCAGGTGAATTGGCCATGCTAAATTGCCCATAGTGTTAGGTAAGATGTAGATGTAGGGGTATGGGTGGGTTACGCTTCGGCGGGGCGGTGTGGACTTGTTGGGCCGAAGGGCCTGTTTCCACACTGTAAGTAATCTAATCTAATCTAATCTAATCTATTGAATGCCAAGGGACAGTGGTTGGATTGAGAGATAGTCATTGCCTAGCAGTTGCATAGTGTGAATGTTAATTGCCACTTGCCAGCCCAAGCCTAGATTTTGTCCAGATCCTTGTTGCATTTGAACATGGACTGCTTCAGAACTTGGAAAGGGGAGCAACAAGTTCTGGAGCACAGGTCCTCAGTACTAGAATTGGAACATTGTCAGGGCCGATAGCCTTTGCAGTATCCAATGCATCCAACATGGAGTGAATCGAATTGGCTGAAGACAGGTATCTATGATGCTGACTATCGCTGGAGGAGGCAGAGATGGATCATCCACTCAGCATTTCTGGCTGAAGGTTGCTGCGAAAGCTTCAGCCTTATCTTTTACACGGATATGTTGGTCTCTTCCATCATTGAGGATGGGGATATTTGTGGAACTGCCCCCTCCACCGAGTTTTTAAATTGTGCACAAACATTCATGATTGGATATGGCAAGACTGCAGAGCGTGGATCTGATCCATTGGTTGTGGGATTGCTTAACTCAGACTATTACTTTCTGCTTATACTTGTTTAGCATGCAAGTAGTCCTGTTTGGTAGCTTGACCAGGATGACACCTCATCTTCAGGTATGTGCACTCTCCATTGAAGCAGGGTTGATCCCTTGGCTTGATGGTAGTGGTTGAGTGGGGAATATACCGGGCTATGAAGTTACAGACTGTGCTGGAGTACAATTCTGCTGCTGTTGCTGGCCCACAGTGCCATGGATGTCCAGTCTTGAGTTACTAGGTCTGTTCCATTTAGCACAGTGCTAGTACCATACAACGCAACAGAAGTTTTTCTCAACATGATTTTGTCTCCACAAGGGCTGGGTCTTGGTCACGGTCACTTTTATCGATACAGTCATGGACAGATACATTTGCAACCGGCAGATTGGTAAGGATGCAGTCGAGTATGTTTTTCCCTCTTGTTGGTTCCCTAATCACCTGTCGCAGACCAATCTAGCAGCTATACCCTTTAGGACCCGACCAGCTTCATCTGTAGTGCTGTTGCTGAGCCATTCTTGGTGGTGGATATTGGAATCCCCCACCCAGAGTTTTGTGCCCTTACCACCCTCAGTGCTTCCTCTAAGTATTGTTCAACATTGAGGAGTATTGATTCATCAGCAGAGGGAGGACAGTATGTGGCAACCAGCAGGAGGTTTCCTTGCCCGTTTAACCTGAAGCCACGAGACTTCATGGGATCTGGAGTCAGTGTCGAGGACTTCCACAGTAACTCCCTCCCGAAATATCCCACTGTGCCGCCAACTCTGCTGGGTCAGTCCTACTGGTGGGACAAGAGATATACAGAGATGGTGGTGTCTGGGACATTTTCTGTAAGGTATGATTCCAGAAGAATAGCTATTTTACTTGCCGAGTCTGAGAGTCAGCTCTCTCAATTTTAGCACAAGGCCCCAGATGTCAGTGAGGAGGACTTTGCAGAGTCAACAGGGCTGTTTCTGCTATTGTCTTTTGCGGTGCCTTGGTCGATGCCGGGTGATCCATCCGATTTGATAGCAATTGATAAAACCAGAGTGGCTTAGTAAGCAATTTTGGAGGGCAATTGACAGTCAAACACATTGCTGTGGGTCTGAAGTCTCATGTAGGTCAGAGGAGCAGAGGAAAGACTATTTCCTTCCCTGAAGGACATTAATGAGCCAGTTGGCCAATCGACAATGGTTACACGGACAGCAGTAGATTCTCAATTCCAGATTTTCAACATTGAATTCGAATTCCTCCATCTGCCATGATGGGATTCGAACCTGGGTCCCCAGAATATTAGCTATGTTTATGGATTAATAAGTCTCATGATAATACCACTATCCATCACCTTCCCACTATAAACATCTACTATCCAACTTCAAGGAAAATCAACCCCTCCTGTACTTCCCTTCTCACAATTCTTAAAATTTACCTAATACCTAATTAAACTAGAAACTCTGACCCTGTCTGCACAAAGGTGATGCGAATTATATATCTCTCTCAAAAGCCCTACAATTTCCTCACTCTTGTTCTGAAATGTACAGATAAAATTAAAGGAAAATTAAAGACATTTTACCAGCCAACATTTTGTCGTATCATCTTTCTCCTTTCCTAATCTCATTTTTTCACCTCACCTGGCACTTTGTATACTTCTCTAAATTTCCATTCGTAATTTTTTTTAAAATGAAATTTAAAAGCTCCATTTTTCAGCTCGGTCTTAACTCTGTTGTTTTTCTAGATAACCAGGGGACTCTAGATTTGGCAGTACCACCCTTTCTACCACCCTAACCTGTGCCCATGGAATTGAGCGTTTCAAAGCCTTAGTTTGCTCCAAGTAGCTGTAAATAATCCACTTGCAACAGATCATTTCTCAGCTTTGTACAGTTTGCCATTCCCCAAAGTCGAACTTCTAATTTTGTCCCTTTCCATAATGATGTTAACTCTCACTGAATGATGATTACAAGGAAGGACATGTCATGCTGGAGCTATATAACTCTCCAGCTAAATACTGCCAGCTGTCCTGGGCACCATACTTTAGCAGCATGGGCCCTGTTGTTCTAGTCTCACTGCTGCTTGGGTCACAACATAAAACAGAATTATATTATGCTCTACTCCTGAAATGGCCAATCCCATACTTTCTCTGTATTTGACATCGAAGGAAAGATACATCAACCAGGTTTCTTTAATGAATGGAAAACCCAGCAATGAAGATGCAGAACATCTTCATAAAAATATACATAAAAGACATAAAAATATAAATATTTACTATTCTTAAGACCTTAGGGGATGGGGCATTTTCAGGATGCTATAGGTTTCAGTGCTGGAGCCACAATTATTTACAACATATACAGCAAATTTGTTTTAACTGGCACCTTAGGAACTGGCACTCTTGATAAAACTGTATGCCTAAAATAGCAGACATTTACTGTATTATTGCAATCTCCGAGTAATTGGTTGATGGCGAGAATGAGAAGGCTGTACGCTGGAGAGTTTTATTTAAGCTCGTGATTTGTGCTGTAAATAAAACTAAAACAGGGATATGTAAACCCGCTGCATGATGTTTCTATTACTTCCTGTGGGTTTTTACATTGAATATGTTCACCCTTTGATCAACCAGGACAGTCCTGGTCCCACAAGTGCCAGTTAACAAAGCGTTTGCTGTATTAGCAACTCAGAAGTGAATGTGCTATTGCCATGCTTGTGTATGACATAAATAGGTTGAAGGTCAAGTAGCAGGGGTGACTGAAGTGTGCAGGGGAACATAGACAGGTTCGGTTGCCAAATAGAATCTTACATGGGAAAATAGGAAATTATGCATTTTGGCAGGTAAAACAGAAGAGTTGAAGATTACTTAAGTGGAGAACAATTGCAGAATGCTTAAGCACAGAAGGATTTGAGCACCCTCAGGCATAAATCACAAAAAGCGAGTATACATGTTTAGACAATAGGAAAGGCAAACAGAATGCTGGCCTTTATTCCAAAAGGGAATGAAGTATAAAAGAGGGAAGGCTTGCAAAAACCATGTAAGGCACACCCTCTCCTCCTTGACCTATCACCTTCATCCCCTCCCCCACTCACCCATTGTACTCTATGCTACTTTCTCCCCACCCCCACCCTCCTCTAGCTTATTTCTCCACGCTTCAGGCTCACTGCCTTTATTCCTGATGAAGGGCTTTTGCCCGAAACGTCGATTTCGAAGCTACTTGGATGCTGCCTGAACTGCTGTGCTCTTCCAGCACCACTAATCCAGAATCTGGTTTCCAGCCTCTGCAGTCATTGGTCTAGCAAGTAGGTAAAAACATACTCAGGAGGTAAAGTTTTGGTTCCCTGATCCAAGGAAACAGATACAGGAATTATAGGCAGTCCTGAGAACATTCAAAAGATTAATTCAAAATATGGAAGGATTTCTTTAAAATGGGAAGAGACAGAGAAAGCCAAGCCTGTAAATGTTGGAGCTTCGAAGTAGGAGAGGTGACCTTATTGGAACAGACATGATTCTTGGAGAACTTGAGGGTAGAGATTGAGAAGTTGTTTCCCCTTGTGGGATAATCTGGGATCAGAGTAAACAGCCACCCACTGAGGACAGAGATGAGGAAGAATTTCTTCTCTCAGAAGGTTCTGAATCTGAGAGATTCTTTACTGCAGAAGGCTGGGTTATTAAAAAGAATATTCAAAGCTGAGTTGAGGATTCTCAGATCAGCCACACAATCTCTTCATACGTGGAACAGATTCAGTGGGCAAAATGGCTGACTTCGACTCTTACATCTTAAGTCAAAATGCAAATACAAAGACACACACTTTCAGGTAGAGGATATATTTTCTAAAATCTCTGAATTCAGAGATTCATTTTAAAAAAGGCGAAAAAAAGGCATTTTGGCCAATGATAGTTTTCTTGAAGGCAAAAGAAAGGATAAGGAGTATAATGTTTCAAAAGACAACTGATCTGGTACGTGTACGTGATCAAGTCTTGAATTACACATAGCAGTCTCTGGGATCTTGGGAGACACAGCTTCTTCAGGAAACACAATGGGGTTGTTCAGTCACTCTTCTAGGACAGCAACCAGCTTGCAGCCTCATTTCACTGGAAAGGTATTTCGGAAATAGGAGGCAAGCTAAGCGGCTTACTAGGAACACACATATAGGAGTAGGCCATTCAGCCCCTCGAGCCTGTTCTGCCATTCAATGAAATCATGGCTGATCTTTGGCTTAACTCCATATAACTGCCTTTGACCTATAATCCTTAATATCTTCATTTAACTGATCGCAGATTTAAAAATAACTGATCCTGCATCAACTGCCATTCAAATAAACCTGTTGGACTATAACCTGGTGTTGTTTTTTTTTAAAAGTTGTTTTTTTTTACCCTAGTCCAACGCTGGCTCCTCCACATAACTGCTTGACTTGAACATTTCTTGATGTTGGTATAGTGTCTCAAGGAGACCAAATACTGAGCGGCACGGTGGCACAGTGGTTAGCACCATTCTCACTTGAACTCACGTTGCCAGGGACCCAACCTAAGTCACTCACCATCTGAACTTGGAATGAGTTTACTACGCCTTCAATCGCTGCTGGGTCCAAATCAGAGAACTCACTTCCTAACAGCACGAAGGGTCTACCCTGCGGATGGTCACAGCTCATTATCAACTCCAGAACAATTAGGGAAAGGCAATAATTGCTGGTCCAGTCAGTTCACACCCCACATCGCGTGAATGATTGGAAGAAGAGAGTTCAGCAGTGGGAAGCTGCAAGAGGCTGCACAAAATGGTGCTGCTCAATATCATACCACCTCTAAATGACAAACCCATCACTATAAAATGAGAATACAAGCCCCAATAGAATGACGTTGAATCCAAAATCTTGAAACAGGACAACATTAAAAACAGGGACTTACCATGCTCAACAGCATCTGTCTGTCTGGGAAGATGATTGACTGCTCACAGTGTGTGCCTTTTCTGGATTGAACGCAGTCTGCTGTGGTAATAGAGGCCAATTTGTGATGGGCACTCCAGCAGCCGCCATAGATGAATAGCCTTGGCCAAAGGTCAGTTTTCCCCCTTCTAGTGGGCTGTTTCCTGCCATTAAATCAGTTCTTTTAGCTTATGCTTTAGCCACATGTGCCCTGACTGCTCATCTCCAGGTACTCTGGTTAACCATGAGAACTTCCCATGCATCAACTCCAATCCCGGTCAACGTGCTGGTAGACGTCCTGGTTTCACTGAAGTGGGTAGCCTGTTGGTCTCACTCCAATAATCAAGCTGGCCACTGAGCAGATCTCGGAGATACAGCTGTCACTCACACAGCTCACATGACCTAGCTAGCGTAGCCATGATGGACACAGAGGGCACATGTGCTGGCTGGGCAACTTCCCTATCTGACACTGTGTGCTGACAGGAATGGTCCAATATTCACCTGAGGCAGTACATTTGGAAGCTGTTCAGCTGTTTCCCCTGGCTTTCACAGGTTGTTCATATCGTGTTTGTGTAAAAGAGGAGGCAGAGAGAAAACAAGCCTGGTCCATGCGAGCTGTGTATTTTCATTTATTGGTTCACACTCACCTTCCCAACTCCGATAATTTTGGCAATCACAGATTCAGCGTTATTATGAAAGATGGCAAGTAGTTATCGAACCCAAGGCCCTTGAGAATTTCAGGTGGCCTGCTATCATTTCCTGAAGTTTTAATCACTGGCAAGATTGTCAAGGCCTTGTTAGGTCTGACTACGGTGGGACTGCTGTCAAACACAGACCATCTCCAGTACATAATAGAGAGAGAAAAAAAAGCAGACACAGTGTTCAGCCACATTTTCATCTGCTTGCTAGGGTCGGTGAGGATCAATTCTGATTGTGTCAGGGAGCCTGCTCAGCTCATTGCTTTGCTTATTCCTCGTGCCCCACATGCTCCTGGAGTCAGCTGCAGATTGCATGTTGGTGCAGAGTTTCACCCAGTATTGTCTGGCACGATGCCAAGTCCAGCACAAGGCCTGCTTGGTCTAGTGTAATAAAGAGAAAAGAACATTTCCTGGTCTAACTGGATGAATCATTTATAGCTAATAAAATAGTTTATTGCAAATTAGCAACTAGTTAAGTTTGCATTGGTATGATGTTACAGACTCTGAGAAAATCAAATGTTCGGGCGCACTTTGAGATTTCCAGCTGTTCTACCCACGTGACATTGAAGTGGGTGATGCTTATTGCACTCCTCAGTATTAACCCCTTCAGACTTGACAACACCAAGTGATCTGCCAAGACTTCATTCGAGCAGTTCTGAGAATATCTAGGTTTTTTTGCTCCTGCTGAGGGCACGCTTAATAGTTCACGAGAGCTCTCCTTTTGATTTACTCATTTCAGATCAATAAGCCTCAATCCAGCTCGCATTCCTTGGATCGGTTTTCCCATGCACACAGTGCAGAGTTAGAAACGGTCATACAGATATGGACATGGCACTCTGGTCTTGGGTGTTCTTACTGGTTGAAAACGACAAAGGAAATCCAGGGTGTCCTCTGGATCAATAAAATTGCAAGTGTTGATCCAAAGGTGAGAGTTAGTGGACACTAGTTTCCTTGGCTGAAACCTGACACTCGAGAAGGGTCAGTGTGACCGTCAGTGCCTGCGATATTCAAAAGATGAGGACATTGTCCAAAGTGATGAGGAGACAGAGAGCAAGCTGGTGTCTGTGGCAGAATCTCAGCTGTCTCCAAGATACCCTGCAACATGGTTTAGTTTGGAAATAGCATCTCAGAGAACCCACAGTAACATCACAGCTTCCATCATCTTTTGGTTTTCGTTCATCTTGCTAAACTTGCAATCAAAATCAATCTTGGCACAGGTATCTCCTAGCAGGTAAAAAGTTGCTTGCTCTGGGCACTTGGCCGATGACAACAATAATAGATTAACACAAACTGTACTTGGCATCCTTGCAGTGAAAAATCAAAGAAAGGTTTGTTTAGTGGAGAAATTAATTTTCTTTGACCTTGTGTTAGCTGGTGCAGCAAGTTCCTGATCTGTTGCTATAGATTAGGACATGTTTATCCCCTCAATCATGTGTTATCTTGCAAAACTAGCCACTTGTTTCAAATTTTGAGGTGTTACTTGCATTCCATTTGGCCTCACTAAAGAATAACAGAATTTAACAGCAGCAATTTACCCACAGACTGAATCAAGGCCAACTTCACTGGAAAACCTCCTGACCTTCTCTCAAATCATACAAAGCAGAAAACTGAACACTTTGGATTAGATTACTTCCAGTGTGGAAACAGGCCCTTCGGCCCAACAAGTCCACACCGACCCGCTGAAGCGCAACCCACCCAGACCCATTCCCCTACATTTTACCCCTTCACCTAACACTACAGGCAATTTAGCATGGCCAATTCACCTAACTTGCACATTTTTGGACTGTGGGAGGAAACCAGAGCACCCGGAGGAAACCCATGCAGACACTGGGAGAACGTGCAAACTCCACACAGATAGTCGCCCGAGGCGGGTATTGAACCTGGGTCTCTGGCGCTGTGAGGCAGCAGTGCTAACCACTGTGCCACCGTGCCGCTCAGTATTTGGTCTCCCTCCTTGAGGCACTATACCAACATCAAGAAATGTTCAAGTCAAGCAGTTATGTGGAGGAACCAGCGTTGGACTAGGGTAAAAAAAACAACACTAGGTTATAGTCCAATAGGTTTATTTGAAAGTATAGCTTTGTTAACCATCTGAAGAAGCAGCGCTTCGAAAGCTAGTGCCTCCGACTAAACCTGTTGGACCATAACCTGGCGTTGAGAGATTTTTAATTATGTTTGATTTTTGATTAATCCTCTGTGTGCTATTCTATACAGTCAGCTATATGTGTTGGTGAGCCAAAATTAGATGATGGCTTCCAACTGGTTGTACAACGGAGTGAAATCATTTATTACAACATTAATAGAGGGCAGGGGATGTGACATCGATTGTCAATTTGGATCCAAAGTTGGACTCCAGTAGAGAATGAAGCTGCCCGCTGGATCCACTGCAGCACCTGGAACCATAAGTTAGCAATTTCTTTACCCCCGAAAAGGAGATGCTCGAAGAAATTCAGAAGTTGGGTAATGAGGAAAAAGTCCGAAAATTACCCACTACTTTCTGAACTTGATTCCGGCAATTATAAAAAGATCAGTCAAAACAGAGTCAGAACGAATATAATGTTCAATTAGCCAAAAGCCCTGATATTGACCGGAACTGAAAACAAATAGGCAGCACAGTGGCTCAGTGGTTAGCACTGCCTCGTCACAGAACCAAGGACCCGGGTTCAGTCCTCTCTTTGGGCGATTGTGTGTGAATGGAGTTTGCACATTCTCTCAGTGTCTGCATGGGTTTCCTCTAGGTGCTCCACTTTCCTCCCACAATCCGAAGATGTGCAGGTCAGGTGAATTAGCCATGCTAAATTGCCCATGGTGTTGGGGGTATTAGTCAGGGGTAAATACAGAGTAGGGAAATGGGTCTGGGTGGGTTACTCTTCAGCGTGGGCTTGTTGGGCCAAACAGCTTGTTTCCACACTGTAGGGAATCTAATCTAATCTAATCTAAAATGGTCATTGACAACAGAATCTTCTTGATACCTTCCAGAGAACTTCAGTATTATATAGATGAGTCCCGAACCAAAATGCACAAATTTCCTCTATTACAAAGTCTCAGCTAATCATTAGACTAGGTAATTTATCTAGATCCTTTTAAATCCTGTCAAATTCATTCACATTAAAACTATTCAAATAGTCAGTGTCAACAGAAAAAAAATGTGAGAATGCGCAATGTGGAACTGGGCTAATGGTATTAAAGGGAGTGCAAGGGAATATTGCGTGCAATTCTGGTCTCCTTCCTATCGGAAAGATGTTGTGAAACTTGAAAGGGTTCAGAAAGGATTTACAAGGATGATGCCAGGGTTAGAAGATTTGAGCTACAGGGAGAGGCTGAACAGGCTGGGGCTGTTTTCCCTGGACCGTCGGAGGCTGAGGGGTGACCTTATAGAGGTTTACAAAATTATGAGAGGCATGGATAGTTTAAATAGACAAAGTCATTTCCATGGGATCGGGGAGTCCAGAACTAGAGGGCATAGGTTTAGGGTGAGAGGGGAAAGATATAAAAAAGACCTAAGAAGCAACCTTTTCTCACAGAGGGTGGTACGTGTATGGAATGAGCTGTCAGAGGATGTGGTGGAGGCTGGTACAATTGCAACATTTAAGACGCATCTGGATGGGTATATGAAGGGTTTGGAGGGATATGGGCCAGGTGCTGGCAGGTGGGACTAGATTGGGTTAGGATATCTGGTCAGCGTGGACAGGTTGGACCGAAGGGTCTGTTTCCATGCTATACATCTCTATGACAGTGAAGGTGAGGGCACCACAAAGGACAGAGGTTACAGTGGAATGGCCTGTACAAGAACGTAGGCCAGAGATCATTGCACCCATTTGACAATAAGGATTTTGAATTTCATGCTTTGGTGAAGGGCAGATGTGAGGATGTGCCTGACAGAATTCAGGTGACGACAGTCAGTGAACAGGGAATAATACTGTTTAAAAAAGTGTTGTTACACAAGCTGCTTGCATGTCAAGTTAAACTCGAATGTTTACCCCCAGTGCTTTCTGCAGCACCAGTGTCAGTCCAGTCTATTCACATCAGACTGTAGTTTCTTTTTTAAAATTTAGCCTATTTTTCTAATCAAGCCACTGAGATGTTATTATATCCCTCTGGAGCAGGTGGGACTTGAGCCTGGACCAGGGATAGAGACACTACCACTGCACCATAAAAGAGGGCAGATTTCCGATCAGTTTCGAAGGAACAGCAATGAATTCACTGCATTTTTGAAAAGCTAGTTACCAGTCAGTTTCCTCTTTTTTAATTCCCTGAGCCAAGCTACCAGATGTATTACGTTCAGTTTCCTGTTGCATCTTGCCACGTTGGATATAAGTTACAGAGAAACATAGAAAATAGGTGTAGGAGTAACTCATTTGGCCCTCAAGCCTTCTCCACTATTCAATACGATCATCTGACTCATTACCCTGCTCCCGCTTTCTCTCCATAACTTTTGATTGCTTTAACCCAAAGAACTGCAGTATATCTAATTCCTTCTTCTCATAAAAGTTCACAATTTCTGGCTGTTAGTTTAGTATTGTAGACAATTGGCTGGTGAGTCCGTCTGATGATGCTATTAATCCAGGAGATTTCTATTAACTAACATTGGCCAAACCAGTGATATAATTTGACACGTAACAAAGAAAATTTCAAAACAGTAAGGTTGAAAATCCTTTGACACATTTGATTCCTTTTATGTGAATCGACCTGAACCCACATTTCTTCATCCTTGAAAAAAAAAGTTTGTGTTTAAATTTGCTCAGATTGTAGGAATTGTGGAGATAGATTTTATCTTTGATTTGCAGCAGGCTTCCACAGGACAGATAGCAGGGTGGGGGGGGCGGTGAGTGTTTGACTATGTGGTAAACTACCAGCCACTGATTTTGCTACCCTCAGTAGGAAGGAAGGGGTGTATGCTTGTGAATAACAGCAGTAAGGTAGCAGTCTAAATGACAGATGTATTGGGAGCTGTTGAAATTCATTTGGCTAGGCCAACGTTAACTTGAGTGTTTTCCAAATATAGAACACATTGCCCGTTATAATCACAAGTTATTTACATTTCAAAAGTTGTATTCAGGATAACAGGCCTAGGATGTACAGATCCTTCTTTGAGATGAAAATTAAAGAGAGCACAAACATTGGTCTACAATTTGTAGACCAGTTTCCATCCTTATTATGGATAGTACATCATACTCTACATTTTGCTTCTAAGTGTCAGAAATTCCTGACCTCAGTTTTCCAGTTAGCAATGAAGGAAAATGAATGCCAAGTCACTATATAAATTTAAAATAATTCTACCTAGTACAGTGATATTGTTGTACCTCCCACTCCCTACTTTGAGAATCGAGAGGCCTAGCAAATTGAAACCATGTCTTTTGGCCTATTATTAATATTCATTTTTGTTGAAAAATAAAATGCCACAGAATTACGATTTTCACAGCTAATGAAATCTGGCCCATGATGTTTGTGCTGGGTCTCAATGGGCAATGCCTGCTTCCTGCATGTTCTTACAGTTATCTCTCGAATGCTGTCTCCACCACACTCAATCCAGATTTTAAGTTTCTCCTCTCTTCTCCATTACCTCTTTTGACAATTACCTTCAATCCATGCCTTCCCATTCTAAATCATTCTGCTAATAGGAACAGTATCTCCCTAACCATTGTCTGGACCACAGTGCGATTTGGAACACCTCTGTCAAGAACTCCCAATCTTCACTTCTCCAGAAAAATAAAAATTTATCAACTTCTGAAAAGTTAAATGAATCCCTAACCCCTAACCTGAAAAAGAGGAGAATTCCCGATTTCCATTCCCTTTAGTGTGAAGTATTGCTTCCTGACATTACCCCAGAATGGCCTGCCTCTAACCTGAGGATTAATCACAGTGCTCTGGACACCGATAGAAGGAAGCTCCAGAAGTTTCATCCAGTGACAGTGAAGTAAGGGTGAGCTGTGGCTTGGACAGCAACATTGAAGGCGGTGGCATTCCCATGCATCTGCTGTGTTTGTCCCTCTAGTGGGAGAAGTAGAGAGTTGGAAGATGCTGCTGAAGGGCCCTTCGTGAGTTGGTAAATGTATCCCCCCTCCACACAAGTGGGTAGCATCCACATCAGGTGGAGGGAGGGAGTGTTGAATGCAGTGGATGGGTCACCAAGTGCGGTCCTTTGTCCCCGATGATGTCTAGATTCCTGCATGTGTTTTATAAGCTGCCCCCATGCAGGCAATTGGATAGTATTCCATCAGAGTCCTGACCTATGCCTTGCAGATGCTGCACAGACCTCTGGAGAGTCGACAGCTGAGGGAATTACCCATTGCATAATTCCCAACTTCTGACCTGCTCTTACGGATGCAATATTTATGCAACACACAGTAAATTCCAACATCCTGCGTGCAAGGTTATAAAAGAGGACACGTTATACTGAGATACTGACAATACCAGTGACTCAGCAGCACTTTTGGCTCAGAGTCAGGTTCAAGTTCAAATGCAAATAAAGCAGTCGGCTTCAGTGTCCAAGTTGCTGCAAACTGAACTGCACTCTGAAAACATTCAATCAACATCCCCACTCTGACATTATGCTGAAGGAGTGAAAGTGATTGACAAAGTGGCTACAGATGGTTGGGCCTAGGATATCAGCCCAAGGCACAACAGCAGTGTCTTGCTTTTAACAGTTTCTTCAATTACTTCAGGTTTCTCTCCATTTTCAGACTGAGGTAATGACGATACCAACTTGTATTAAAAACATATATAGGGGGCTTTAGAAAATATGAAGCAATCAAGAAAGTGGGCTAAGAGTGAGATGAGGAGAAACTTCTTTACTCAGTTGGAATGCACTGCCTGGGAGACTGGGTGGAGGTAGATTCCAGACAAGGTTTCACAAGAGTGCTGGATATTCATTTGAAAGTGATTTACTTTAGAGGGCTACAGAATGGTGCTGGTGAGTGAGACTAGCTGGGTGCCTCTTTCAGGAGTTGGTACAGTCACAATGGGTCCAATGGCCTCCTTCTGTACTGCAAAATTCTATGATTGATATTTAAATTTTATGGAATCATACAATAAGTGGAGATATTCAGCTAGGTAGCTAAAAGCCTGCACTAAGAATTAGGTTTTAAGGACAAACATAGTTAGAGTCATTCAGCGCAGATCCAACCAGGTAAAAACAATGACTACAGATGCTGGAAACCAGATTTTGGATTAGTGGTGCTGGAAGAGCACAGCAGTTCAGGCAGCATCCAAGTAGCTTCGAAATCGACGTTTCGGGCAAAAGCCTGATGAAGGCTTTTGCCCAAAACGTCGATTTCGAAGCTACTTGGATGCTGCCTGAACTGCTGTGCTCTTCCAGCACCACTAATCCAGAGCAGATCCAACCAGTCCATGTCGAACATAATCCCAAACTAAACTACTCCCACCTGCCTGCTCTTGGCCCATCTCCCTCCAAACCTCTCCAATTCATGTACTTATCCAAATGTCTTTCAATAATTGTAATTGCACCTACATCCACCAGTCCTAAAGGAGGAAGGCGGCTTAGGGATGGAATTCCAGAATTCAGGACTCAGCAAACAAAGGCACAGTAAAATGCAGAAATATATAATTTCACACAAATCTCTGACAACTGCCAAATTGTCCGTCCCTAAAGGCATTGTGGGTCTACCTAAGGCACATAGTTATAGAATTATACAACATAGAAATGGACCTTTTGGTCTAACTCATCCATGCTGACCAAACATCCTAAACTGGTTCAGTCCCATTTGCCAGCATTTGGGACATTTACTCCTCCTCTATCCCAGGGAAAAAAGCTCTATTAAAAAGGTCACCCCTCAGCCTCCGATGCTCCAGGGAAAACAGCCCCAACCTATCCAACCTCTCCCAAGAGCTCAAATATTCTAACCCTGGCAATATCCTTGTAAATCATTTCTAAATTCTTCCAAGTTTTACAACATCCTTCCGATAGGAAAGGAGACCAGAATTGCACGCAATATTCCAAAAGTGGCCTGACCAATGTCCTGTACAGGTGCAACATGACTTCTCAACTCCTATAGTCTATGCACTGTCCAATGAAGGAAATTATACCAAATGCCACCTTCACTATCCTGTCTACCACTTTCAAGGGACTATGATTCTGCACTCCAAGATCTTTTTCTTCAGCAACACTCCCCAGGACCTTACTATTAAGCATATAAATCCTACCCTTATTTGCTTTTCCAAAACACTGCACCTCACATCTTTCTAAATTAAACTCCATTTGCCATTCCTCAGCCCATCTGATCAAAGTCCCATTATACTCTAAGATAACCTTCTTCGCTGTCCACTACACTAAGTTTGATGCCATCTGAAAACTTAGTAAGCATTCCTCCTAAGTTCACATCCAAATCATTTATATAATGATGACAAACCCCTCCCCGCCCCTTCAAGTCAATTTTCTATCCAATTGGTTAGCTCCCCCTCGGTCCCATGTGATCTAATCTTGCTAAGTGGTCTGCCAGAGGGAACCTTGTCAAAAGCCTTACTGAAGGCCATATAAACAACATGGCAGGCAGAGTAGTCAATCTTTTGTGACTTCAAAAATAAACTCAATCATACAGTCATAGAGATATACAACACAGAAACAGATCTTACAGTCCAACTTATCCATACCGACCAGACATCCCAAATCAATCCAGTCCCACCTGCCAGCACCCAGCCTACATCCCTCCATTCATATACCCATCCAGATGCCTTTTAAACACTAATTGTGCCAATCTCCACCACTTCCTCTGGCAACCCACTCTACACACACACACCACCTTGTATGGAAAAAGTGCCCCTTAGGTCCCTTTTTAAAATCTTTCCTTTAAAAAGGCCTTGGTGAATTTGCAAAGATTTTCTGGAACGATAGCA
The DNA here is from genome assembly GCF_047496795.1 of Chiloscyllium punctatum. Classification (NCBI taxonomy): domain Eukaryota; kingdom Metazoa; phylum Chordata; class Chondrichthyes; order Orectolobiformes; family Hemiscylliidae; genus Chiloscyllium; species Chiloscyllium punctatum. The sequence goes on along the minus strand of NC_092776.1, from coordinate 44,877,226 downwards.
GGGATTTAAGTGATGGAAAACTGGGATTATTCTTCGTCCAAGCAGAGAAGGTTAGGG